>NC_072737.1:148008166-148191822 GCF_026930045.1 Uloborus diversus
TATAATAAACTTTAAAGAGTATCATAAACTTTGTATAATACACTCATTCATATGTGTAACGGGCCATTCATTAATTCAGGGTCCTGAGGGGGGGTGGAAAATTCTCTACATACCCTTGCTTGGAGAGGGGGGGGGGGGTAGATCCTTTCTTACGTAATATTTTCCAAGCCGATATTTTATATTAGAAATCCGCGGTCAAGTGGTTTGGCAAATATTATATTTCATTTGCTTCAGGAAGGTAAAAGTATGTATTATAGAATGAGCTGTTTTTTACTTGTGTTTCAAAGAATGAAACGTGTAAAATATAATAAAAGAATCGCACTGTGTTTTGCATGTCTTATTTTTAATTATTATCGCATCATATACAAAAATTATTTGTCAAAAAACATTCGGTCTAGATTTCTTACAGTAAACATTTCTTTACTCAAAAATGTTTTTAAAAAAATTTAAAAAAAAAATGATAGTTAATTTAAGAACGATCCCAGTGATGTAATATTTGTTATTTTATTATTGTGAAGAAAAAAAAAGAATCTTACCTAAGATGGGGGGGGGAGTCTTACATACCCTTACATAGGGGGAAGGGAAGGTCAAAAATTGCCAAAATTGTCCTTACGTAATTAATGAATGGCCTCGAAGAAACAAAATTGAATTCAAACGTATCTTGTCACAATTTATGAGTGACTTTTTAAATTAATTTGAACTGATGTAACTTTTAAAACATTATTAATGTTAAAAGGCATACCGAGAATATCAATATAGAGTTTCAAAATTTTAAATCTATTTATTTGGAACTGTGTGGGTTTTTTAGTTTTATTTCAATCTTTAGATTCGGAAATGTACGTAATATTGCACGTGGGTGATTTGTAACGATGTACCAGTAGTTCAAGAAATATTACCAGTTAAAGTTTTAATAAAAAAGAAAATTCTTCGTATTTGCCATACAGTTCTAGTGCATCCGCTTCGGAAACACTAAAAACATTTTTTTTTTTTCATTTTTTAAATTAAAAAACTAATTTTTTTCAAATGAAATAAGTTTTAAAAACAGTTTCAAATTCAAATACACAGCATAAGCACATGAAAACACTTTTAAAAAACAATTTCACCAAAGGAGAGTGAAATGATTTTACCTATTTTATTCTAAAAAAAAGAGTGAAATAGCGGCTTTCCAAAACAGAAAGCAACCACTCATTTAGGATATTAATTTAGTCTTAAAAAGAGTGAAAAACACTTATCAAAAGGGAGTGAAATAAGCTTATCCAAAAGGAGTGAAAATAACCGCTCCGCAAAAGGAATGAAATTCACTCCTATAAGGAAAGTGCGTTTTCGACACTGGAAAAGAGTGAAAATTTACTCAGTCTGAGTTAAAATCGCTAGCTTTGTCTTGAAAAGTGGAACCCTTTTGCGCGTCAACTTTTTTCATGGAACCCCTGGTTTTTCCTCAATTGTATAGTTTGCACGTAGCATTCTAAGGAATGATTTATTTTCAAATAAAAGCACGTATTTTGTATAAAAAGAATATTCTAAAACTTTAAAGAATTAATTTTC
Source organism: Uloborus diversus (assembly GCF_026930045.1). Lineage (NCBI taxonomy): Eukaryota > Metazoa > Arthropoda > Arachnida > Araneae > Uloboridae > Uloborus > Uloborus diversus. The sequence goes on from NC_072737.1 coordinate 148,009,712, forward strand.
AAATGTATACAAAATTCTCTAAACATCTACAACTCTTTTTTTTTTTAAGTTTCACTTTTATTGCTACGAGTGGTAACTGTTTTTGCTGTGACAAATTCATCTTTAATATGGTGCTATGAAAGTTGCATTCTCAGATCAGGTTCAGCACTAAGTGGTAATATTTAGTTTTTGTCGATTGATAAGTTGATAACATAAATTTAGTTGCAAATAATAAAAGTGCCAACAAGCAACTTCGTGACAATGGGGTCGTTTCCAAAATTTTAAAAGTTTTTTTTTTCTGAAAGAGCATGCTTAAAAACATAGGTTCTGACCATTTTTTAAATTATTTATTTAAGTTTAATATTTTTAAAAAATTACTTAAATCGGTGCTCTTTCATTGTTTACACTTCTGACGTGTGACATCACAAATGATGAAATGCCATTCAATGTTGCCATTCACAGAACAAAATATTTAATTCGCATCTTTACTCACGTGTATTGGCAACGATATGGTTGATAGAAAGCATAGAGCGCAATTTTATTTCGCTGCTTGATTATCATAACGTGGAAACGTAGTAGAAAGATGCGACAAATTGCATCATTTGTGACGTCATAAAGACCACGTCTTGTTTGAAAAATCGGACATTTTAAAAAATGAATTTAAAAAAAAAAATTTTTTTGGGAAAATAAAAGTATTTTCTGGGTCCATGTATTTTTTTTTTTTTTTTTTTTTTGCTCATTCTATCCATTTCAATGACTAAAAGTAGTACTTTTGACTGAAGGAAACCACCCCATTGAGAACATTCATCTTTTAAATTGCATTAGAATTTCACTGACATAATTGAAGGCCATACATAGATAATACATAACCCACTATTGAGGTTTCCACAAGCGTTCTTTTTGAAACACTCATTACTCAAACCTTATTTTTAACTGACTAATTTGAACGTTTTGAAAAAACAAAAGTGAAAGTTTCGCGGAGCCCTTGAGTGATCTTCATGGAACCCTGAGGCTCCATCGGTGCGCTTGAACCCTGAGGCTCCATGTAACACCAGTTAAAAAACGAAAGCTGTAGAGAGTTCAATTTCGAAAAATTCCAGGGAGAGAGCCATTAAACTTAAACTGATACTATTGATACTTTTAACCTAATTGATACTTTTGATACAGTTCGATTTTTTAATATTCTACTGATGTCACTTTAGTTGCAACAGTTACGGATATCTGAAGAAAGAAATGCAGGCTTTTAAAGACGAAAAAACAAATATATAATTTCTATATTTTTGCCCTAAACCACGGTAAAACCACCAGTAGGTGACACTACACCAGTAACAATGTTGCCGGGTTCGGCTTAAACTAGCTGTTTTGGCTATTTTTGAGCGCACAGAAAATATCTTCACATGCTCGCTGCTGGTTACCATTCTGTCGTTCGAAGGTAAAAGGCAGTATCTGCAGAAATGAGTTTTTGAGACATCCTAAGAAACGCATTTTGGATTCCATGCTAACAATAAGAAACTGTTGAAATTTGACTTCTCCTTTTTTTTTTTTTCCCCCAGCGGAAATCAAATGAGCAAGCTTGTACAATGTAGTTAACGTACAATAAATGACAAAAATGCAAAAAAAGGGTAAATAAAAATTTGCAGGTACTGCCTTTTACCTCTCCACGGCAGCACTACCCTTCCTACTAGATTCCTCCGGCTATATCAACCTTGAGGAAATCTATTAGAGAGCCTACGTATATCCATTCCATTTTTCTCCCACTCTTTAGAATGATGGGAATTTTCATTTCACCCAAGCAGGTATTCCGAACGGTAACGTTTTGTCGACGCTAAATGCACGAGGCGTCGTCTGGGCACTAAATAATCTGCTCGCTTTATCAAGAGCCCGTCTAGTACCTGATACGCTAATGTGTTCCTTCGCCCCGCATTGTTCGAAACGGTAGAAAAGAACATAAAAACGTGCCAGGTTGATGATCATAATCTGCGAGGCACCCATACCCATATGGGATCTTGACTTTCGTGATCGTTACAGTCACATTAGTGCTAGCTGAGGCCTCGATGTCATTGGAATCGCAAAGGATTGAGCAACCGTTGTTCACGATAACATCTAGCCAAATGTGTCTGAGACTGACCATTGCCACCCAAACACTCGTTCTTGCTTTCTCACGGACGTTGGGGCACTGTTTCGAAAGAAACCGAGACTGGGCAATTTACTTCAAAAGCACTTTTTCACTTTTCAGAAGACCAACCAGATCCGGAGTAACTTCTTGAGGTTCATCTTGATAACGTAAACTATTCTTAAAAAGATTTTATGGGTATTTCTGTAAGTTGATCCAGGCTCGTCATTGGCAGGCACGTAGCTAGAACTTTGTTAAGGGGGGGGGGGTCCAAGGTTGCACGAACTTCAAAGGAGGAGGCATGCTAAAGCAGAATTAGTAGCTGATAATTACACAAGACTAAGATAAATCCAATTAAAACTGATCATTAAAATATGATAATTAAATAAAATTAATTAAATAATTGAAATTAATAGAGTCATTAGTTAAAATTAGTTAACAAAAAGTTTATGTTAAGTGGTAATCACATACAAAGTTTCCAAATGTGGGTGAACCTCTGTCCTCCTGAAAATAAGTGATATATTTTCTATTAATAAAAAGGGCACAAGAAAAGAAAAACGGAAAACGAAAACTGTTCTAGAAATTACTTGGAAAATGCATGCGATAATTTAATAGAATATTAAAGCTTTGTAATATATTTCAACAAAATATGTACATATGTACTTATGCCATTTTATTTGAAAACTAGAAAGTCACCTGTCAAGGCATGACGGGTGAAAATTGCTTCAACTCTTCTTCATTTGAACGAAGCAATTGCCTGTTTGGTGATATTCTGTAACTCTAACACCAGTGGATTAACCCTAAACTCCAGTAGATAGCGTTCATTGTTTTCGTTTCTTCATTCCTCTGATATGACACAGTTTTACCAGTAAAACTGTTCAAGTTACCGGATCGAGTTCAGCCTTGTCACAATAAAGCCTTTCCTTGCATGTTAAACATTTCCAAAGCATATTATCGAATTACATATCATGCCGTGGTGCGAATTCATTGTTGAAACACGCGGGTTACTCGATCATCGGCACTATTTATATGAGGATAAATAAATCTATATCTATGGAGTCGAATGTATAACTATATGAATGTTGCATAACGTAACCCTGTCCGATTTGAACAACATTTCAGGCAAAATCCCACAACTCTCTCAACGAAAATATTAACAAGGTTTCATTTAAAAAGCTTGAATTAGTTTTTATTTATTTACATTTATAATATTCTTTTGATACCACGAAATAGAATGATATTTCCAATCTTATCTGTTTCCTAATTATCATTCCTAATCATCAATTAAAAGCTTGAACAAACTATTAACTCTTTGGGGGACGGAGGCTTCCTTTGTTGCAACCATTTTTTTTATATATATATTTTTTCTTCCTTCAGCCAACTGACACAGTGATTTCAGTTAGCTGAAAAAAAAAAAGAGAAGCAAGAAATAAATGGTGTTATCAAGTGAAGTCGCTATTCCTCAAAGGGTGAAAGCTGTTCGAAAAAATTTTAAATATTGGAAAAGGCGTATTGCCGTTTTTTATCATTATTTTTTTCTTTCTAACGGGGCTGTGTTAGAGGCTTTAGCCTTTTGCGGAACAAGTGCCAACCAACGATATGGCATCCAGTCATTCATATGCCACCATTAAGGAGCGGATGTGAATGTCACAGGAAAATTTGATGCCCACAGTTTCCACCAGATGGAGACACCTGAGCTCTCTTCGATGCGAAACTGCAAAATGAATTTAATTTTGTCAAGAGTATTCACAGTCAAACGACCTAAGGTATCTTTTACATGCCGATTAATGGAATGTATACCTAATGAATTAAATTAAGCATCTGTGTAATTTTATTTTAACAACATGTTGTTAATTTTAACAACAATACATATCATATTTTACGACGCAGGTAATGATTTTTTTTCTTCAATACGATGTTAGCAAAACACTCTATTGCAAGAAATAGTAAATATCTTTAGCTTGAAGAAAATAAGTGTTTAAAAAAAAAGGCAATATATAACAGAAAAGCTCAAAAACAATTACCTCGTATTCACCTTTTTTTGTTTCTTTGCTTGTAACGCAGTAAATAGCGGTAATTTTCACCTAGTGATTTATAGTTAAATGCACATGCCTGTTTTTTGTTAATTTAATGCTACCTTCACAATTTACTAAAGATGGATGCATAGATGCTAATTAAATAACTCCTTAGTACAAAGCCAGTGAATAACAGTCAGAAAATGCATTCCAATGATGCAAATACAAATATGTTTTATGGAACAACATCGAATAAGATTTTTTTTTCGTCAATTAAAAACTAACTGTTTTTCTTTTGGGATCATAGAATCATAATTCAGTAAGATTTAAAAGTAATAATTTCTAATAAATTACTTATTACATGCGTTAATATGGCCGAACTTGTAATTTCATAAACTGATCACAGTAAAATATTCAAGTACTTTTCAATTTAATTTTTCTATAAAATTTTGATACCGTAAAAAGTAGTTTGTTACATCAACTTCAAGTTTTATTTATTCATTTATTTCATTTATTTTACCTTCAAACACGAATTTTTTTTTTGGGCATTTAATATGTTCCATGATCATGCTTAAATATTGGGGGGAAAACATCAGTAAAAAATCTACGTAATTTGTTACTCAGAAAGGAGAGAGATGCTAAAAGTAATCTAAAAGTTCAAATCAAATTTTTATCAAAATATAAAATGAATCTGAAATGAACCATGCCAAAAATATAGAGTTAAAATGCAAAAAAAAAAAATCAATAATTATTTTTCTCATCCTCAAACACACGAAATGTGTAGAATTTCTTTTTTCGCTGCTGGCTTAGAATCTAAAATTAGTTTTTAAATGAAAAACACATTAACACGTAAAATTGCTCGTATTATCAAGAAAACTTTAAAAGGGAGCACTGCGACTTACCTAGTTTGGGTAAACTTAATTTTCTTTTGCATACAATTTTGTTCAAGATATGTTTTCTATAAGTATAACGTAGATAAAAACTGCGTGTTGAAACAGAAAAGAATCGGAATTCAATTACTGATTCACCAGGAACGCACCTCACTCTGGCTGTCTTTCGTACAACATGCGTCTACGAAATCCAAGAAAATCCAAAAAGAAAAGAGAAAGAAATAAAGAAAACCACGCCAATGAGCCTGTGGGATACAGCGGAAGAAGTGGCAATAAATGCTTGTTTTTACTTTGCCAATGGCAATTTGATGGACTAAGGAGAGGGGCTGAATTTCAAGGTCACAGGACCCAGCTGGTTTGAAAGTCGAAAGGGACATTTCCCCGTTTCGGACGGAGTAGGTGACACAGCAAAAAGCAGACGAAAATTGGGAACCTGCAGTTGTTGCACGAGGTTCTCGTGTTCTGAATTGACTCAAGCGCTGAGAAAATTGCCGATTACTGGGAATATTTAAGGGGAGAGAATGCTGCGTTTTATAAAATCATAATCTTTCGGAAAAATTTTGTTCATGCGAGATGCAACAACTGAGAAAAAAGGAGAAAGGGTCTTTCGGGAAGGGGGGGGGTCCGGACCCCATGGACCCCCCCCTGGCTACGTCCTTGTCATTGGGGAGGGGAGGGGAGGGGAAGCAGGAGAAGGTGACTGCCCACTGGCACTGAGTAATATACAGTGAAGCACCGTTTATACGTTTCTCTTTTATACGTTTTTATCAATTTTACGCTCTTTAAATTGGTCCCTGCAGAGTAATATACATTAACCTATACCTATTACTAGTTTTTTTTTTTTTTTTCATTTGTACGCTTTTTTCATACAGTCCCTTAAACGTATAAACGGTGCTTCTCTGTAATATAATTATGATATATGTGCGTATGAGTTTTGTTGCCTTTTTCTTTACGTAATGTGCTCTTTGTCTCTCCTCCCCTGGATAAATTTGAAATGACCACCTTAAATTGATTTCTGCCAAATGATACCTTTGAAGCAGAATAAATTAGTAATTTTAACGGAACCGGATCATCAACGAGAAGTAATTGAATCTTAAATCGTGACCGATTTTTTGTGAATAGAGAATTCATTTTTCCGGAAAAGAAGCTCCGGAACGGCGTTCCCTTGCGCTCCGGCACCAATCCACACCACTTAAAACATCGGCCTCAAAATCATCCTACACAGATTCTCAAAATCTGTCTTTCTCAAGTTCAGGTTTCCTCAAGGGCAAGTGGGGCACTTGCCTTCCAGGGCCACTGATATTTAAGGGGGGAAGGGATTATCCTGTTTTTGAGTTTTATATTTTTCCTAAGCTTTAGAGAGTTGTTTAAAAAATTATATGGTATTGAGTAAGTAGTAGATTTCCGTACTTCATATTTCATTATATCCACAAATTAAGTAGTTTATATTTTGCAATGAGTACTACTACGGCATTTTTTTTATCACATAAGCCCGCATATAATCAGAAACGAAAGTTGAAAAATAAATAAATTATAATAAAAATAATAAATAAATAAATGAAATTAAAAATAAATCCTGCGTTGAAGAATAGATTTTGACTTAAAAACAAGGTTTGTGCAAAACTATAGAAGTTTAAGAAGATCATGCAGTATTTCTCGTAAATATTACATGCGTTTATTAAAATCGTAGAAGGAGTTCGTATTTCTTACGTGTGCATCTGTTTTCAATACAATGAGCAGGGACTGATTTACGAGTAGGCCGGAACGATCTGCCTTAGGGGTCCCCAAAACAAGTCCCTATTGAGAATGGACGGAAATATAGATTTAATTTGTTTGTAATGGTGTTTAAAAACAAGTGATATATAAAGTGTGTAAAGTGGATTTTAAAATAAAAACAGCCTTTTTTTTTTGCTATTTAGTTCTTTGCTTAAGAGCCGTCCGTAAAAAGGATATCAAGCTTTGAGGGGAGAGGGGAGTTCACGAGATTGCAAGAATTTGTGATAAGTGGGAGGGCGGAGGTAACAAGAAGTGTGACATATGTGTGACACTGATTTTTATAGAAATAACAATTTTATAAAAATATGCGTTTTATAACAATTTGCGTATTTTGTATAACAATATGCGCATAGATAATATTTATTTATAACATTTTTTTAAAATAATAATATGCGTATCAAAAGCAGGTTGACATGTAATTAAAGGGGGAGGAGTAAGGCAAAGAGCGACACTCTGTGACAATGGGGGAAGGAAGGGGTCAAAAACGCTGAAAAAAAGTATGACATCATTTATGGACAGTTCCTTAGGTAGTTTCATCCTCCTCAGTGTACTTTAGTCTATGTATAGCATGTATGCAATAACATAACGGATGTGCGGTTGCAACGTTACAGCATTTTCGTTGATTGTTCTGTTCAAGGAGACGTGCAGATGCATCTAGCTTTCTGGCCTAAAACGAAATTTCTAAATTGGTCAGTGAAACAAATCCACCACCTTTTCGCTTTCGCTCACCATCAAAGGCTGTTCGCCGCCTGCGGCGGATGACAACTCAGAATTTTAATGGTAATTTTCATCTACGTATTTACGTCTCCAGCTCGTTTAGGTTTAGAGGGGTGTAACAGGGTAGAATGACTTTCTCTGGATATTCAAACAGAATCAGTATTGACCTGACAGACATTGAGACACAATGAGAGTGAGAGAGAGAGACAGACAGACGACCACAGATTTTAATAGTATAGATTAAGGGGCTCCACCCCTGTTCGTTTCATTCGCCAGCCCCCAGTTCGCCACCTGTGGGTGACAATTGATGATTTTAATGCTGTTATCCCTAGATGTACTGAGGAAATTCAAGAGGAATGTCCTCAGGAATGGATGTTTTGCCCCTTAAGATTTAGGGAGGAATGACTTCCTCTGTTATGTCAGGTATACAACGGGGTCCAGTATACAATGGACATAACATATCATGTAAACAAACCGGCAGTGGCCAGTGCTTTGGAGTGCTTTAGTAGTGGCCACTTCAAGGTTCGTATTTGAAAAAATGGAATTTCAGGTTTCCAAATGAATTCAAACGTGCAAGAAGTAATACCAGTAATACCTCCTGCACGCTTGGTGCACTTTTGAATACATTAGAAGACCTGGCGCCTGGAATCCTTTTTTTTTTTTTTTTTTTAAATATAAACCTTAAATTGGTTACTTCTGAAGCACTAGCCACTACCAGTTTGTTTACCTTACCAGTATTGACCTAATAGACATTGTTAGTCTGGAGGAGATAGGATCACACACACACACACACAGACAGATGCGCACAGGTTTGGATGGCATAGAATAGACACGTGAAAATATCCCCCCCCCCCTTTTTTTTTTTTTTTTTTTTTTGAAGCTTTTGCGATTACAGTACCCGCCACTAATAATTATCACTGGATTATAAAAGCAGCCGCTTTTTAAAATCAAATCTGAAAGAACAGAATCATTGCAGTATCAAAGCATGTTAAAACCATCCTTTAATAAAATCACTATCGCCGTTTTATAAGATCAAACTTTTGGACATCATATGTAAAAAATTAATGAAGAGGCATCAAGGAGTGAAGGAATCGGTTTCAAAAGATGAGGAAATTTCAGTGCCAAATTTTTCTTGAGGATATACAATGACCTTCAGAGCAAAGAGGAAAATATAATGTTGAAAGTTACAAAACATTTTGTAAACTTTCAAACGATATTGAATCTTTGCTCTCCAATTCCTGTTAACCAAACAAAATTACGCCAATATTTTAAGACCTTTGTACAAATAAAAAGAATTACCTCATGTTTAGTTAAAATGACGACTGTATGTTGAGTAATTCATTCCGTTATTATAGGGAATTTAAACTTCAAAATCATTCATTTTTTTAAATGTAGGCACGCCGATTTATAGAATCAGCCGCTTAATGAAATCAAATGTTCTCAGAACGAATGTGATTTTAATAAACGGTGACCACTGTATTTGCTCTGCTGTTGGAGGGTGGAGCAAAGCTTTTCGCCGCCAAATGAATATTAATAGTAATTACAAAGTTAATTTTGTTAATAAAGTTTAAAAATTATTTTCAAAGCTGAAAGTAGGGAATTGAATTATGGATTTTGCGTTTTTGAAACTTTTTAAATGATATAGGTTTGGAGGGTTTTCCTTGACTCAAGTCATCCGTTTAAAAGCGTTTTTAAAAAGGTTTTTTCCCCGAAAAAATGTGCATTGAGTCCATAACCTTTAGCTCCACCCCCCACACCCCTGGATATATTCGAAATGACGGATCTGGAGACAACTATAGTAAATGGGGGGGGGGAGGGCAGAGGAGGCTAGAATCCCCATCCGTACATCGGTACTGTCATTTTTTCAAACTAAGTTTGAGCATTATTATCATTCAAAACATTTCAACACAAACCATTGATGAATGGTTTTTATTTTAGACTTATAACAATGTATTTTAGATAACAAATTTTCATCTGTCATCTGAAGAAAACGAAACCATGAAAATATGAGTTACCTTAAATGTTTACAAGTAGACGTACCGAGTACTCGGTAACTACTCGGTACTCGGCCTGCTCGGCCAATTTGCCGAGTACTCGGTACTCGGCCAAATTCTGATCAGATACTCGGCCAATACCGAGTAGTTGCAAAAAATTGAAAATTGTCCAGGGCAGATACTAAAATTTATAGAAAAAAGAGCAAACATTATATTCTGCAAACATTTACAATTAAAATTTATAAGTCAAATTTTAAATTTTGAGAATAATGAAATTTGTAATGCTTCAATGGAATAAATCTTTATTTTAATGTCCCCAAAGTTGATAAAAATTATTTATGTAAAATTATGCAAAAAAAAGTATAAAAAATATGGAATTTTTATGTTAAAATGGATTTTTGTTACAAACAAAAATTAATTATAAAAAATTATGAAAATACCTTTGCTTAAAAAATAAAAGGAAATAAAACAACGTTAAAAGCACAGTGCAGGAACACTGCAGACATGTGTTTTGGCATTGCAAGGAATTCCTTTTTCAATGCACAACATGGGAGCTCGTGGATTTAAAGGCATCCGACAAAAGTCAAATTTTTTTGTCGAATGTCTTAACATTCTTTAGCTCACATGTTATGCACTGAAAAAGACGTTCCTTGTAACGGGGGGGGGGCAGAAACACATGGGGGTCTGCAGTGTTCCTGCACATTTGTTGTATTAAAATTATTTATGTTTTGCGGACTAAAATTATAATTGATTGGTATAAATTTCTTTTAATTCCAACTTGATTAATGATACCTTTTATTTATTTATTTTTAATTTTAAAAATAATTTTTTTGTAAAATTTTTGACGTAAACAAAATTGTTTATATAATGCGTAAGTTGAATTTTAGCAGGAATTTAGTTTTAAAAACTATTATATGGACAAGGAGTTCTATACTACTATTCCAATAAGTTCAAAATTCATCACATGTGTGTCAGTGGTTCTTCATAAAACATAATTGGTACTTGTTAACTCTGCCGAGTAGTGAAAGGCCGAGTACTCGGTAACTCGGTACTCGGCCGAGTAGTAAAAGGCCGAGTACTCGGTACTCGGCTACTCGGCAAAAGTGCTACTCGGTACGTCTCTATTTACAAGTCTGTCAAATTTTAAAACAAAAAAATCGCCCGAATGTAATATCTTTTATTGCTTTTCAAACAGAAGAAAAAAGTTGAAGTTTTTTTTTCTTTAAATTAAAGCCTTGAGGCAAAAATTTTACTTTGAGCACCCTACAATTATTTTGACAGTTCATATCGCAATGCTTTGTTCAGCGTTTCGTCCGTCGTTCTTTTTTTGAGCCCTTTTAACTAGTCTTGCCCAAATTCTACTTCTGATCATACAAAAGAGAGATAGATAATTACTTAAATCATTCAAGAAAGTTTTTCAGCAATTCCAAAATTACGCTAAGGAGCTCGGAACTAACGTCTTCCACCGGTCATTAGGAGCAAACGTGAGAATATTTTACGAGCCTGTTTTGCATTTCGCTGATCATTAAACTTTTTCCTCGGGCAAATTTGAAATCTTTATGACAACACCTACCGAAGTTCATGACATCCCGAATGACCAATCTGTTTCTTTTAGTGGGCGTGTTTTAAAAGAAAAGTCGTTACATATCAGATTTGAAAAAATAAATAAATGAACCAGTGTGTAATTTACTGCCATCTGGTGGTGAAACATAAAAGCAAAAACATCCTTTGAACGAAAGTAGAAGTTCGCTCTTTTTATGTACTTTTATTATACTTGCAGAACCGGCTCTAGTAGTTCTGCCGCCCGAGGCGATATTGACAAGTGCTGTCCGCGCCCCATTGGATGATAATAATAATAATAATACAAAATAATAATGTATTAACAAAGTAAAAATAATAGTAAAGTGCTTAAACTTAAGCAAGTTTCTCGTTAAATAACTTGGTTTTGCCTATCCAAGCACTGGTACACTTTAAATTGTCTTTTTTAACATTAAAGTAGTGCAACTTATGGCACTGAAACAGATATTAATATTTTGAAAAGACTTTTAAATCACGCAATTTGCCACCTCTAAAATTAAATTGAATGTCTAGTTAATTCTGAACAATGTTTTGCATATCCAAGCACTGGTGCACTCTCTAAGTTATTATTTTTTTAGCATTGAAATAGTGAATCTTACGGCGCTGTAACAGATATTCATACTATTTTTCAAAAAATATTTCAACTTCGAAATTTGCCGCCCCTAAAATCTGCCGCCCTAGACGGCCGCCTAGGTCGCCTATCCCAGGAGCTGGGCCTGTATACTTGGCTTGATTGTCACGGAAAAATCTGCGGCCTGCTTTTGCATATGTTTCAGCAACTATACCACTTAGAGACTTCCAGATTTTACTAAATTATTTGCTTAATCTTAAAGTAAAACTTAACGCTGAAAAATCAAAATCTTTACTAATAATAAAGCTGAAAGTCCCTCTGTCTGGATGTCCGGAGGATGTCTGTAGGATGTCTGAATCTCTGTGACGCGCATAGCGCCTAAACCCTTCGACCGATTTTCATGAAATTTGGCACAGAGTTAGTTTGTAGCATGGGGGTATGCACCTCGAAATTATCAAAAGATGGACGAGTAAACTACGAAATTATCATAACGTGGAACCGTAACATGGGCACAAGCCAATTGGCGAGATATAAAATTATCATAACGTGGAACCGTAACATGGGTACAATCCAATTGGCGAGAAAATTCATCATACATTATTTGTAAATATACAGGCGAACCAAAAGACATTTTAATTTTTCAATTACGGGCAAAGCCGTGCAGGTACTACTAGTTCTAAAATAAAATTATTATTTCAGTTAGGATGGAAAAAAGCAAATTTCGTGTAATTTCCAGATTAAATGTTCAAATGTAAAACCCACTGTTACAAATTTTGTTGCTTTGCAACTGTGCTGTTGATAGTAATCATAATGAAATTTTTGAATCAAGGCTTCTCTGAAGCAAGCATGAAATGTATTCACAGACATTGCTCCCCTTTATGCAAATAATCGATAGCGGGGCTAAGTAAAGAGACATATTAGGATCTTTATCACGGAGTGACTTGTATGTTTTGAAACATAAATTATTTTGGAAACCTTTAATATTTAAATGATTTTAATTAAATGAGCAAACAAAAAAAATCTTAAAGAGGAACAAGGATAAATCATTTATGTGAAAAAATAATGTGAAGATTCGTGATGGTAACATTATTCTATTTCTGAAATACATTTACACTAAAAAAAATAAAATAACAATTAAAAAATAATAAGTTTACTAAGCACTTTTCAGATGCACTCAAAAGGACAAAATAACTTTTCTGGGTCATAAAGAACATTTCAAGTATTCTTGTAATTTTCAAAAATTCCGAGAAAATGACACTACAAACGAAGAAAGTGCAGTTCTAGTCAATTCAAGCCAAACCTTCCCAATAAGAAAAGTATACAAGTGTTTCAACACTCAAAGTTATGATTGAAAGCTAGAAAGTGATAAAAAATTCTCTTCATGACTTGAGACGCACTTTGTTTAGTTTGTGGCGTCATTTTCTTAGAATTTTTGAAAACTATAGGAATACTTAAATTGTCCTTTCTGAACCAGAGAAGTTATTTTGTCCGTTTGAGTGCATTATGAAAAGTGCCTAATGTTTTTTTAAAAAATTATGTTATTATACTTATGTTTTTATCTTAAATTCAATAACGCCACTGTTTCTATAATTGTTCCAGGTCATGTCACTTAATTTTTCAGAAGAAATTTTAAGTTATTAAGGTCCAATTTGTTTTTCTTTTCAGAAATAGCTTCCAAATCCGTGCACAATATTGCCATCCTATTACTTCCTTTTACAAAAGAAGAAGTATTGTGTTCGCAAAAAAATTTTCACTCAAAAATCGACCCATATTTCTATTTTACTCACCCCCGAATGAACGTTGAGTTCTGCGTTTCGACTGCCAAGTCCGGTCAAAAGGGTTTCGGATAATTGAAGTTCTACAACTGTACTTAGAAAACATTGGATCTGAGAAAGTGAAAGCGTAATCCATGTTTCACTTCATTTAATTCACTGTTTCGGGTTAAAATTTTCGAACGAATAACTACACCAAATCCCGAAGGACAAAAAAAAAAAAGAGTAGCGTGAGCTAACTAGCTAACCCTAAAAGGAAATGTTCTAAATAATCCTCTGGGTGTGTCTGAACATCAGAACAATAAAATGTGATTCGCCTGTTATTTTTTTCTTCTCTCCGAAATTGTTTCCAAGAACGGAATCAAAGCTTGTCCCACCCCACCTAGCCGGATTTGACCATACATAGGCTGACAGTTGTGAACGCTTATTTTATGACGACTTTCAATTCAGTGGACAATAGATTTCTTTCCCAGCTTTTAAAAACAGAACGAGCTAAAATACTCACTTCCTCAGGAAATACTCGAAAAGAATTATTATGTCAATGAACGGGAATTCTGAAAATTTGAATGTTGTCACGAATTTTGAGAAAGAAATGAAGTATAGTCATTCGGGGTGACTTTTATCCACAGTTTCTATATTTAAACCGTCACATTCACAAACGAAAATAAAATAAAGTTAATAGTCACACATATCGGGAAACTGTCGACACAAGTTTTTTAGCCTCATAGAACCCATTTTCCAATTCAATAGAAGGGTCATTTCATGTCAAACCATCAAGGGGTGGACACTCGAGGCTCTCAGATCTCGATGAAACTTCGTGAGGCTGTTCTATACATGGATATAAGAACATCTGGAAATTTTTATCTTAATATGACAATTACTTTTTGAATGGCAGCACTTTAAAATTTTCCCAAAAACTTGTTGAGCAAAAATCGCATATCCAGCAACCGTACTTACACATGCAGTTTTCACAATAAAAAATTTCTTTTTCGAGATAGAGAGTTTTTCTTTTTCTTTTTTGATTGGTACTGTACTGAAAAGTCAAATTTATAATTAGATTTAAGATTTAAATTAGTTAAAATAACTTAAAAAAATGTTTAAAATGCAGAATTGAGTTCAATTTCGGAGATTGACTTGTGCTCAGAAAGTGCCAAGTAGCATTTTTAGCCCTCCAAAACTTCCAAAACCCAACATATTCTTGAAAACTAGATTAAAAATGGTACTTATGCAATAAAATTGGTGAGGTTTGGAGTCTTATTCAAGTTAGAGATGATCAAAAGTGTGCTTTTGAAATGCACAAAAATCAACCAAAAGTGTTCTCTACTAGATCAAAGAATAAACTAATAAATTAAATTAGGCATTCCGCACCATCAGGGCACGTTAATTAGCTAAATTAAAATGAAGGAAAATATTAATATTAATATATGAGCTTTTTTTTTTTTTTGGATAACAATTTAGAACCACTGCTGAAATTGAGAACTCTCAACTTTGGAGGTTGGGCTCTTCTATCACTCCTCAGATATACAGAGAAATGCCAGTTTCTAGGGGAAAGTGGATGCATTTATTAGCTCAAAGAGATACCAGCTTCATCTTCACAAGTTTTAATCATTTTATAAATTAAATTCTTACAATTTTTTCACAGCGGTTTTTGTTAGTCCCAACTACTTTTTTTTTTTTAGAAATTTACTGACATAAAACCAATTCACAAATTTCAAAACCATATTTTATCTCTTTCGAACTAAGAACATTTTCTTCCTCTACTGGATTCAGTCACTTTGTTTTGTCTTCACTGGTTACTTGCCAATTGTCCACGAGAAAAGTGGCCGGACTGAAGCTGTATCTTCATTACTGTCCGCTTGACCATTGTTTTCTTCTATGACATAAATATTTTTTTGGACAAAAGTTTTCTGTAGCTACAACACAAAATGTGACTGGGTGTCAAATTTATGTTTTTGTTTTTTTAATACAATTGAACCTCCAATGGGAAATTTATTTCATTTATGATGAATACAGTGCGAAATCTAATTTTTAAATCTTTACTAATAATAAAGCTGAAAGTCTCTCTGTCTGGATGTCCGGAGGATGTCTGGATGTCTGTAGGATGTCTGGATCTCTGTGACGCGCATAGCGCCTAGACCGTTCGGCCGATTTTCATGAAATTTGGCACAAAGTTAGTTTGTAGCATGGGGGTGTGTACTTTGAAGCGATTTTTCGAAAATTCGATGTGGTTCTTTTTCTATTCCAATTTTAAGAACAAAATTATCATAAGATGAACGAGTAAATTACGAAATTATCGTAACGTGGAACTGTAACATGGGCACAAGCCAAATGGCGAGAAAATTCACCATACATTATTTGTAAATATACAGGCGAACCAAAAGACCTTTTAATTTTTCTATTACGGGCAAAACCGTGCAGGTACCACTTGTTGCTATTAAATTAGAAAGCGGTCAAAGGTGAAAATAAAATTCTTTTAGTAAGTGATTATTTTGTAACTGTTTATTCATGTTTGAAGTTGAAAAAAAAATATGGATTTGATTTATATTTGCATTTTCTGACTTGTATGACATTTGTTAAATATTTTTTAATGTTACAGTAATATAATTAAAAACACCATACGCAGAAATAAATTTGTAAGTGTAAACACGTTTAAGACTTGAGATAAGTTTCTGAACCCATCGGACAGCCAGTTTTAGCCTCTTTCATTTGCAACTGTTAATCAAAAATTAAAATTCGGGGTAAAAAAAAAAGAATAAAAAAAAGAGTACTTAAAAAGTTTTGTCAGAAGACCACAGAAACTCTCTTTCAGGCATTAAAAATGTTTACATTCATAAATAGACTTCTACCCATGATGTTTTCCATTGTAACACTATAATTAAGTTTAAAAAAAAATATACAATGAAATACAAGGCAGAAAAAATATATCAAGTAAAATTAGTTAAACTCAATTTTGTACACTTTATCGTAATAGTTTTATTTACGAAACAATGCATTACCCCGTATTATCCGGCATGCCGGAAAAAAGTGAGGTTAACCAGCATACCGGGAAATTCGAATTTTCCGTCATGCCACATAATTCGAGGTTTATTTTGCAACAAAACAAAAGTTAAATTTCCCCATTCGGTTCCAATCAGGAAGCAAACCACTGTAAGACAAAAAATAAATAAATCCCGAAAGTAACCTTCTTCCAAAAAAAAGGTGTATTGCATATAATATGTGCGTGTTATTTATAGTAGGGCATTATGGAAGGATTTAATTGTATGCCAACAAAGTAATCAATGGGGTCGTTTCCAAAATTTTAAAAGTATTTTTTTCTGAAAGAACATGCTTAAAAACATAGGATCTAACTATTTTTTAAATAATTTCTTTAAGTTTAATATTTAAAAAAAATTACTTAAATCGTTGAGCTTTTATTGTTTACATTTCTTGCCGATGACATCACAAATGATGAAATGCCATTTCGTGCTGCCATTCACAGAGCAAAATTATTTAATTCGCATCTTTACTCACGTGTATTGGCAACGATATGGTTGATAGCAAGCGTAGAGCGCAATTTTAATTCGCTTCTTGATTATCATAACGTGGGAACACGGTACAAAGATGACTCAAAGAGCATCATTTGTGACGTCATCAAGACCACGCCTTGTTTGAAAAATCGGACAGTTTAAAAAATCAATTAAAAAATAACTGTTGGGAAAATGAAAGAATTTTCTGGGTCCATGTTATTTATTTTATTTATTTATTTATTTATTTATTTATTTTTATTTATTTATTTATTTTTTTTTTATTTTTTTTTATTTTTTGCTTATTCAATCAATTTCAGTGATTAAAAGTACTACTTTTGACTGAAGGAAGCAACCACATTCAGAAGCAATCATCGTTACTGCGATTTGTTCATAATTTTTTTAAATAAATTATTTTAGGTTCATTTTAAAGAGGTAAGTTTAAATTTTATTTAATGAATAGCTATAGTAAATTCTTTAGCACGGGTGCATTGGTTTAGGAGCGGTGACTTTCTGCTTAAATGTTTGCTTACTTAGTTTTAATTTAATTTTCATAAAATTATTCGTTATTAAACAATATTTTTCGTGTTAAAATAACAAGTGACATTGTTAGTAAATATTTTTACAAAATTAAACTGTTTATTAATACTAATAAGATATGTATAGAACTAATGTTCATTTTTAAGCTGAACATATATTTTTTATAGTATTAATTTTTTTCTCCTAACCTCGATTTTTTCGGTATGCCGGAAAGGACCGGCAAGTGTTATTGAAAATCTGGTGACCCCCGAATTTCGTGGCATGCCGGATAATGCGGGGTAATACGGTAAATGTACTGGTGGATGTCAGCCATAAAATTTTCATCTTTATTACTGCATCCTAATCACCATTTCTTTTTTTATAGACATGCTTCGCATTACCTATTCTAGAAAATTACCTGTCAGAGTATGACGGGTGCAAATTTCTTTGCCATTTCCATTCCATTTAACTTCGTAGAAACGAGAAACCCAACGAGTAGGGCCCTATCGCAATTCGTGATTGTGAAAAACGTAACTGGAATTCAAGACGTCAAAATTCAAATGATTTTTTCGTTTTAATTCTTGCCCCATCCATACTCCTGTACCTTGGAGCATCAACAACCAGTGACAAAAATATCAGTTTCGAGCAAGGGCGGGTCAGAGCTTTTTCAAGGAACGGGTGATTGGTTTTTGCTTCGTATCCTTGATGTTGATCACGCAATTTCCAGACTTCAATTCCAAAACATATCTGGAGCGGGACCACCGTATCCCTCCTGCTCCCCCCCCCCCCCCACCGCCTATCTTAATATCTACGAAATTAATCTAAAATTGTGTTTTTTAAACTTCAATATCGAAAAAATTTCGGTGGAGAACTGCTAAAAACTCCCGCTGATCGGCTCATCGCACCTCCCTTGTATCCGCACTTGGTTTTGAGAAAAATAATCGTTAAATTTGTCGAATCTTCTCCGGCTCTATCTATAGTAGGGGAAAACCTAACCTGGCAGCATTGTGAAGGCTACGCAGATCCTAATCACAGCATTATGAAGCTGCCAGGTTAAGTTTTCTCCCGCTAGTTTTCACTGCCGCCAACGAACGTTTGAACACTTCAAGAGATCTTTGTCTCATGCTACATTAAGAATCCCCATATATATAATAGCCAATGATCGAGTAACCCGCGAGTTTCAACAATGAAACTCGCGCCACGGCATGATAATTTGATAATATGTTTTGGTAATGTTTAACATGCAGGGAAAGGCTTTATTGTGACAAGACTGAACTCGATCCGGTCACTTAACCGTTTTACTGGTAAGACGGATTTCAGGAAAATGAAGAAACGAAAAAATGGTCAACAATGAACGCTACCGACTGCAATTTAGGGTTCATGCACTGATACCATTTCAACTATCATAATATCACCAAACAGGCAATGGCTTCGTTCAAATGTAGAAGCAATTTTCACCCGTCATACCTTCTCGGGCGATTTTCTGGTGTACATATAATTTCAAATTATTTTGATTATTCCTTGAATTTCAAGTGAAAATATGCCTGAACCTATTCAATTTGAAATATTGTGCATTGGGGGAAGGGACAATACAGCCGTGCAAGATACTGTGCGAGTCCCCAATGTTTTATTGCCCAGGGACCTCAAAGTCAAAATCGGGCCCTGAGTCACTCGAATAAATCAAGGAATAACGCAACTGTTCTGCCGTCAGGGGCGTGTTCCACATTCGCCAGAATTTAAGTGATAACCCAAAATTATTTCATGAATGAAATGTTTTCTACATCAGCGATTCCCCATTCACTGACTGGTGCCATATGTATCCATCCTTCCGCACGCGTCGGGCCGCATGCGTACAAGAAAGATGCGATTCCATACAGAATCATGAAATCAGTGGCGATACGTGATGTCCCCTACCCCCCATCAACAGCCACCGTTTACAGCACATGAGCCGCTTGAGCGATCAGACGAAAACGGCAGACGACCGACGGGTTTTTTTAGCAGCCACCCAAATCCATCACCCATCGTGGCTTCATCACCTGCTGCTCACAGACCCCACGGGCGATGTTTGCTTCCCGCCGCTCTTCGATCGTCTGCGAAGGATGCGGATGCGGGCTTCTTCTTTGGTCCTATTTTAGAAGCTTCTCGTCTGCACAGTTTCTGTTTGCCGTTGATGTCTACTAACTCTTTACTGTCTGTCTTCACTGTATGCATGGTGGTCATTAAATATGCAACTCATAAAAGGAAAAACTGCAACGCCGAATTCAACACACTGGGAGTTCAAATCTATTTTTTCCGCAGTAGATGAATTAAAGAGCGCAGGAAAGAAAGGCGAAATGACGAGTTTTCCAGTGTTCGACAAAATCATGTTTGAATGTTCAAAGCGCAGTAAATAAAGGCATCCCATTTTCCTTCAGCGCACTTTTCATTTGCAGGGCCGACGAGAGGCCATGTCGGCCTAGTCGGAAACTAGGGTCCCGTCCCTTGAGGCGGCCCGGCTGGGAATCGGAGTAGTCTAAATCTGGCAAGTTTGAAGAGGGGAGGAGAGCCCGGCGACAGAACTGACAAGAGGCCTGCCTTGGCTCTCGTCGGCCTTGTTCATTTAGCAATTGCACACACAACTTCCTTTTGCATATTTCTTAAAAATAAAACTAGAATTTTTTTTGTTTGCACAGAGGTTAGGGATGTTCATTCACTGGGTTGGTACAAACAAGGCTGCGGAGTAGGAGTTTGAGTGATTTTGGGGTAAAGAAGTCGGAGCCGGGAGTCGAATGTTTGAAATTCCAAGAATTGGAGTCGGTTATTTTCCCTCAAAGTCCGCATTCCTACTAGTGCTTGTGGAGCCGGAGTCAAACCGATATTTGGGTAAAGGAGTCGGAGTCGAAGCCGCTAAGCCCGCATATGATTTAAATTTTTGTTTCATTTGCATTATGTCTTTATTTTTCGGAATTTAAAATGAATAATTTCATTTTACAAAAAAAGTTTGTAAGTTAAAAAAAAACTATTTGGCTTTTATACATAGTAATTTTGTTTAGGTATACTGAAATACATAATGTAATATTACGAGTACTACATACATAATGAAATGGAGTGGGATTTTAGTTTTGGAACAAGGTTCAAAGTCGCACCAACTACGCCAAAGTGGTCGCTAACTTTTTTGGGTTTTGTTGGCCACTGACTACTATCAACTATTTTTAGTCTCAAACTTACGTTAAGATCTACCTGTCGATCATTTTTTTTTTTTTTTTTTTGATTCCGTTCATTGCTTCTTGAGATATAGCAGTCACAAGTAACGAGAAAAAACGTTCCATTGCGTAATCCCCATTTGGGCTAATAACACCAAAGTTAAGTAAGAACCTGCACCCTCTATAGAGTCAACATATGAACCAAATTGCGTTTAATTCCGCCAGTTGCTCTCTGAGATATAGCAGGCATGCATAACGGAGAAAATATTCGATTGCTCCACCACCTTTGTAGGAATTAGAGCCAAAAACTAATGGACACCAATTCACGTGGGGGCATGTATCAAACTTCGTTCGATTTCATGCAGTACTTTTGCTCTAGAGTTGCCACAAAAAACCGGTTACACACAGATACACAGACAGATACAGATATCACATTTAGATACACAGGCAGATACAAACAGATAAATATTTTCTAAAATTGGTCAAAATGGAATGAGCGCACCTAAAAACGTGCAATTCAGTCGCAGTACGAACAATTGACGTGCACTATTAAGCAAAAAGTGCGGGATTTTATTTTACGAAAATGTTTAATAACATTATAAGGTGTTTTTTTTTTCTCTCTCTCTCTCTTTTAAAATGAGTGCTATGTCTTTTAATCTGCCGTGGGAAGATAAAGCACAGTAACGGCAAGTTTTTCAGTTCTCATTTTTTATTTTTTTTATTTATTAAATTGTATTTATTTATAATTTATTTATTTATTTATGATTTATTTATTTATTTATGATTTATTTATTTATTTATTTATGATTTATTTATTTATTTATTTATGATTTTTAATTATTTATTTATTTGGTTATTTGTTTATTTATTTGCATTTGTGTCATTTAGTGTGATTCACCAGTAGTTGACCATTTAGTGGAAATTTCTACAAGTTCTATTTAATTTTACAGGAAAAAAAATTCGAAAATTTTTCTATGTGTTTATAAACTATCAGGATTAAAGGTTACTAATCATTTTTCTGTTTTACTTACTATTTTTCAAGTTATTTCGAATAGAAGTTAAAGAAGGAGATTCCGCCGGTAGTTGACCACTCACTTTCAGTAGATGACTACTATTTGAACACTGTAAAATCTGAAATCTACACAGTTAAAATCGGACCGGATGCATGCCTGTATGTACTTATGTTAACTTAAAGGTCGCTCCTGATTGGTTGTTGGGTGGATTACATCATCACAGATGTCACGTGACTTTGATGAAAATTTTCGGGAGGTCACAGTGACCTCCCTGATCCCTGAGTGATGAAAACTTGGTTAAAGTTAAAAAATACAGTTTGAAGTACGATCTACAATTCTGTGCTTCGTTTCTTAACTGTAAGTTTGTTCATAGGTGGCTAGTACACCAAGACAAAAAAAAAAAGGGGGGGGGGGGTGAGACGCGGGGAAGGGGCATTGCAAAATTCAGGTGGGAAATGCCCTTAAAATTGATTTTTTTTTTAAATTGGACTATATTTTTGAATCATTAACGTCATTATTGATTGAATGTTCTTCTCAACAATGGGTGGTTTCCTTCAGTCAAAAGTACTACTTTTAGTCACTGAAATTGATAGAATAAGCAAAAGAAATAGCATGAACCCAGAAAATACTTTCATTTTCCCCAATAGTTTTTTTTTTTAAATTAATTTTGTAAAATGTCCAATTTTTGAAACAAGGCGTGGTCTTATGACGTCACAAATGATGCATTTTGGCGCATCTTTCTACCACGGTTCCACGTTATGATAATCAAGCAGCGAATTAAAATTGCGCTCTACGCTTGCTAGCAACCATATCGTTGCCAATACACGTGAGTAAAGATGCGAATTAAATATTTTGTTCTGTAAATGGCAGCATTGAATGGCATTTCATAATTTGTGATGTCACACGACAGAAGTGTAAACAATGAAAGCGCAGAGATTTAAGTAATTTTTTTAAAATATTAAACTTAAACAAATTATTTAAAAAGTGGTCACATACTATGTTTTTAAGCATGCTCTTTGAGAAAAAAATAATTTAAAACCTTTGGAAACGATCCCATTGAACTGACTCGTCGTCAGTTTAAGAAACAAAAATTTTGAGGGGAGTCAGTAAAAATATTCTGAAAATTGCTTGGAGTCGTAGTTGTCATGTTTTTATTGACTCCGACTCCTTAACCCAAAAAGTAACCAGACTCCGACTTAGCAGCCCCTGCAAATTAGTACGTCACGAAGCAGTTGCAACAGATGTTGCACTAATAAAATTCTCCTCGGAGATAGATGTTGTCGAAAGAGCAGGGATTAGTGGTGACATATGGGAGGCTTGGAAAGTGTGGAAAACTCCCGTAAAGTTCTTCTATTAAATTACCGTGCAGCGACAGAAGGCCTGCCATTCCACTCTGCGCTCGTTCCCCTTCGCCAGCCTTTTAGAGACCTTTCTGCAAAACCTTTGACCCAACATAGTTCTTATTCTGACTTTCTCTTGCGGACTGTCGTAACTTTAAAATAACAAATAAAGTAAAATGTTAAAAAAACTGATGAGGGCTGCGCAGTTGGAGTAGGACTGAGTTTCTGATAAAGGAGTCGGGGTCGAAGTCGAGAATTGAAGGTTTAATGTTTTAGGAGTCGGAGTCCGAGTTGAAGTTAGAGAACTCCTATTGTTTACTGAAAATAAAGAAAAAATGAAAAACGTTTAGAGTTCTGTATTTACTCTTTGAGGAACTATTATACAATAGATCTAGGCGGCCCTTTAATTTTTGAAAAGAATATATAAGTAGAGAGCGATGTAGTGTTTTCAGCTTCTGCTTCCGGAGGGAGAAGGAAGTCATTACTAGATCTAAGTATTAACAATATGAACCTAATCGTAACATAAACATTTACTCAGAAGTTGGTCGCCCGGAGGTTTCTCCCACGGAAATTTTTCGAAATTATGGTTAGAAACACGCAATTTTAGACGATTTCCAGCTATTGTTAGGAGTAGAAGAGATTCGAAGCCCTCTCCGAAAACTAGTCGAATTTGAAGTTCCAAAAACGTAATTTTAGCCAACCTTCGATGATGTTGGGAAAGGAATCTTGGTGGGCTCTCCCTTAGAATTTTTTTGAAATTGATTAAGATAATATTTTATGTTGTTCGCGAGAAGGAGGGAGGATGCGCTATCTTGGAATAGATTTGAAGCTGTCGCTTAAAAAATTCAGTTTTAGACACTCTTTTGTCATGTTTGTAGGAAAAGAATATATTTATCTCATATGAAAACGTTTCAAAATACTTATTTGCCCATTGAGAGCCCTTAATCAAAAAAAAAAAAAAAATGGATCATTTGGGTCGGAGAGCTGGCCTAATACTCCATGCATGTAAACTTCTTTCTTTTTCCTTTCTTCTTTTTTTTCTTTTTTTGAGGATCAGGTATTGTCTCCCCCTCTCCCTTTCTCGCTCTATTCTCACTAATCTTTTTAAGGAAAGGTCATGAGAGTAGTTTATTTAAAAATCATAAATTGTTTTACGGAATAATCTAGGCGAATTGCCACCCCTTTTGCTGTTGCGTCCCTGGCGAGAGCCATTCCTGCCAACTCCTAAGTGCGCCACTGGACACCAACTGTTTTTTCTTTCTTTCTTTCTTTTTTCTTTCAGTTAGGTGTTTGGGCATGCTCATATTTACTATTTAATCATTCAATGAAATTCGGAGTTTTCATTCTCTGAGAATTCCCTCCTTCCCAAAAGTTGAGTCCCCGGCCCTTGAATGTCTACCGTAATTTTAAGGACACAAACACAGAGGCACCAGTTCTTAATTATTGCTATGTTTATTGTTGTGCATAGTTTAGAACTGATAACTGGAAAGCTACGCTCGATTCAATTAAAATTAGAATTGACTGGGAGACAGTTTCTTCCGGGTTTTTAGTTTTGCTCTCTGTCATCTTCCCCACCGGCGCAATGCGGAAACAAACGACAACCTGCTGCTCTTTTCATGGTCGTCCACTCTCAAAGCGCGGGAGAATCTCCCAATGATGTAAAAGCACATCTGCTGGACTTCCGCATTGATATTATGAAACATAAGCTCCTAATTGGACGTGACCTTGGCGCCACGAGCTGATTAAAACCAAGAGGGTCCCATTATTTAAGAATAGAGGAGCACACAGGATGTGAATGCTTCCAGAAATTAAAAGTGGAGACAGGAGCGTCCCGTACTAAAATCTTTGCGAACTTAAAAATGGGGTGATTTCCTTCAATCAAAAGTACTACTTTTCGTCATTGAAATGGATAGAATGAGCAAAAAAAAAAAAAAAATAACATGGACATAGAAAATACTTTCATTTTCCAAACAGTTTATTTTAAATTAATTTTTTTAAATGTCCGATTTTTCAAACAAGTCGTGGTCTTTATGATGTCACAAATGATGCACTTTGCCGCATCTTTCTACTACGTTTCCACGTTATGATAAGCAAGCAGCGAAATAAAATTGCTCACTACGCCTGCTATCAACCATATCGTTGCCAATACACGTGAGTAAAGATGCGAATTGAATATTTTGGACCGTGAATGGCAACCCTGAATGGCATTTAATCATTTGTGATGTCATCGGCAGAAGCATTAAACGATGAAAGAGCACCGATTAAAGTTTTTTTTTTTTTAATATTAAACTTAAAGAAATTATTTAAAAAATAGTCACATTCTATGTTTTTGAGCATGCTCTTTCCGAAAAAAATACTTTTAAAATTTTGGAAACGACCCCATTCTCAATTTGCCGAATGAATATTCCAGTTTTATCGAATGATAAAATACGAGCAACCACACATATCGTTCGCACATAACATGTAATGAGAAGGAAAAATAGGCAACATTCAAATACTTTTTGAAGGAGAAAAAAGGATATCAGTGTTGCTATATGTCGACATACTGTGGGCGGCGAGGTCTATGCTGGGCAAACCTCAGTGCAGCTGCAAGAAGGCGGCAAAGTCCCCGAAGTACACCTCCATAGGACCGTAGGTGGTGTACACAGTACACCTACCCGCCGCAGGCGGTTTGCACCAGCCGGGTGCCGAAGGCGGCTAAACTAGCCGCCTTGGGGGCAGGGGCGGCATTTCAGCATTTAATTTGGGGGGGTCGAGTTTCTTAAATATGTATTGCAACAGTGCGGTCCCAAACACACATTAGCTAAGAGGAAGTGGTCACGAAATCGGTTTAATATGAATAAAAATTTGTGTTTAGAAACAATTGAAATTTTGATTCACTTTTTAATAAGTTATCATGCAAAACATTTCGAAAGTTTTTATACCTTTTGGAAAAGTTTTATTGCATGACTTTTGAAATTCAGACGAGCAGGGAATCGTGTTACTAATCTATCAGTGCCCAGTGTCGAGCTGTTTTGCCAGTACAACTAAATAGAAAAGTTTTTTTTTTGCCCATTGTACTTCAGAAATAATTCCCTAACCTCCTGAGACATAAAAAAAAAACTTTCTCTACTAGCTGAACTGATTGGAATAGTTAAAAGATAATTGAAGTAATAAAGTTATGGATGAAAACATTTTTATATCTTGCTCTTCAAAATCACCCAGGCAACTTAAAAAGTTGTGAGGGGTTTAATTTTTCATCATTGAATAATCTAGTCTCGTCGGCGCTCAGCTTCAATGAGATGTCATCTGCCTCCAGCTCTGTTATTCACGATTCCAGACTGATGATGAGTCCATAACAAGGACGAAACTGCAATCTCTGGATGTGATAACCGGTCTGTCAGTATATTGCTTGCAATTTTTCTTGCCTCATGCTAAAAATTTTACTCATATTTGAAACATTTTATTTTTTGTTTTCAAAAACCAATCCAGATAATATAGAGCCAACCATACAGAGAAATAACTATCATCAAATCTTGTGTTAATTTCATTCGAAACTGAATCTATTACTTCATACAAATATTAAAAACTCAATGTTTGACTTCACATCATAATGTGGATTTTTGTCACTTTTTTTTTTTTTTTTTTTGATTGAATTGTGGTTTGAATAGTCAGAAAATTAAGAGCAGCGGATTGGAGATGTTTTGATAGGGTGAACTTTTTTAAAAACGTTCCTCAATACAAACAAATTGAACAAAAATTCAAACAAAGTCATACATGCTAAAGGGCATGAGCTTTTCAATCATTGAAGGAATCATTTTGCAATAATTCTTCCTGTCGTCAATTCACTGCTTTGAAGTTACAGAGACATGTTTTTATGGTTTTAACTCTTGAAGATCATCTTGTGTCACTCCGAGATTGCATAATTATAGAGCCCCATAAAAGGTACTTGTTGATATGTTTATTTTATTTTTTTTTTTAAATTTAATAACCACGTGCATTTTTAAGAAATATTTATGAAAGCATATGATGCATGAGCAGCTGAAACGTGTTTCTAGCAGAAGAAAGCGATGAACACTAATTAAATAAATATACACTTAAAAAATGAGCGTAAAAGTGAATGTAAAAATCAAGGAATTTCCTTGTGAAAACCGTGCAGCCACACCACTTCGCATGGGCCTCTCATATTGGACATACCATTGATACACTGGACACACAAGTATGAAATATTTAGCCTATATGAGGAAATGTCTTTTTTAGTCAAAATTAACCATGGTTCTCTATCAGTTTTTTTATGTTTTTATGAGGCCGGAAAATACTTCATGAATTTCTAAGTCATCATCCAAATAACAAAATATGCTTTTTCTAGTCTGAGAATGTGTGGAGTTTCATCAAATAGTTACTGAGAACCAGTGCGTTTTTTTAATGAACATTGATTACCGACTTACCTAAATTGAATTCACCCATTTTCTATCATTCTGCTCAAAAAATTTGGGGGTGCGACCGCCCCCTCTTGCCCCCCTTATTTGCCGCCCCTGCTAGGGGGTTAGTTTATTACTCAAAAGTGAAAAGTTCAACAGTATGAACATTCTATAGCAAGTTGGGAGACGCGGAGGGGTATTTCCTCTTAAAATATGTTTTAAATCATCAAAAACCATCTTTTTTTTTCTTAAGGGGGGGGGATTTTTTTTTTTTTTTTTTTTTTTTTTTCTTTTTTCTTACAATTTTTTTTGTTTTTTCGGGGTAAATCCAGAGTATCAGCCTCACTCTCATAAGCCCATGGTCGAAAAAAAAAATCTGGTTGCAAAAAAAAAAAATTAAAAAAAAATCTTTGAAGCATCACATTATGTTGCATACGAGTCGCATTGCAGATCTTCAATTAAGAATCATCCCGTATTATTTATGGATGATTCTCCTAAAACTTGACATTTTCTAATCACAAATTCTTAAAAAACAAAAATGCTTCTTTTTTTTTGAGCAATCACGATTGCTTATTGTTCTCACTTGACTGTTTTGGCGTCCTATCATTTTATTTTCTCACCAGCACCCTCTGCAGCACCACCGTCGACCGGTTCCTCACGATGCTGCTCCTATA
Organism: Uloborus diversus; assembly: GCF_026930045.1. NCBI lineage: Eukaryota > Metazoa > Arthropoda > Arachnida > Araneae > Uloboridae > Uloborus > Uloborus diversus. The sequence continues at coordinate 148,037,748 of NC_072737.1, forward strand.
GCAAAAACAGGTTGCGTCAATATCCTACACTTACACGCATACATACACGCACCTACACACACATATACATATATACACCAACACACACAAACACACACAAACACATACATACACATACATACACAAACACATACATACACAAACACATACATACACAAACACATACATACACAAACACACACACACACATACACAAACACATACATACACAAACACATACATACACAAACACACACACACACATACACAAACACATACATACACAAACACCTACACACATACACAAATACACACATACATACACAAACACCTACACACATACACAAATACACACACACCTACACACTCACATGCACACAACTACCCACACACTCATGCCCGCACACAGACACAAACACATATGCCTATACACACATACACATACCCCTACACACAAACACACATACCCAACACACACAAACACACACGCCTACATACACACACACACACTCGTGATTGCGAAAAATATAATTTGAATTCAAAATGACAAAATTCAAATTATTTTTTTTATTTTTTTATTTTACTGTGTCTTTATTAGCAACTCTATCTTGAAGCACTTAATAAGAGAAAAATAAAGGTAATACTTTAACGTTATTAGTTTAGCTATTTAGCTTGGTATAGAAAACTCCAAGAGAGTGATATTTATGTACCAGAAGATTGACATTTTACCTACACACAGCCGGTTATCAAAGCCCAGGATCAAATTTTTATGGTTAAAATGTGATCTTCTCTATTCTTATCTCTTAATTAAATTACGTATAACAGGAATAATTACAAAACAAAACTTTTTTTACAAAACAAATGTTGTCCAGGAGCGTGACAGCAAAAATATTACATACATCAGTTTTGTGCTTATTAGCACTCATCAACCCGGCATAGGAAGTGACTGAGCTGGAGGTCCTATGACGGGCTGTCGAGTGCTAATAAGCACGAAACAGCAGTCTTCGGCTGGAATGACTGAGCTGGCGGTGTATTTCATGTATTTCTGCCTTAGTCCTGGCTATAGGGCGGTAACTTACTGAAAATAGTCCAGTTTTTCTTCTTTTTCACGTATTTCTGCACTTTAATAAATGAACCAAATTCTTCACTTTTTTTAACTTTTAACAACATGATTACGCAAAAGGTATAAATTATACTTCTGCTCCGTACTCCACCAACAAAAGACGAGAAAAACAACATTCACATTCCATTACAATAACACAGCTATTCTGTTCCATTTCTTATGTCGTTGCCATTATTGGAAAGCAACAAATAGCTCAGACCATAAATATGTAAAATAATAGACGATAATTCGCTACTCCAGAGCTCGAATACGCTACCTTATGGTGATCAACAATACTACACAAAAAGGTAAAACATTCCGTTCCATGTGCTTTCTTTGGAGTAAATTACAGACTTCTGACAATTTGTGGTGTAATGTAATTTCAAAGGAATAGAAGCGAAAGCTTCCCACAAAAAAAAAAAAAAAAAAAAAAAAAAATACTGTCATTCACTAAGCTTCAAAGCAAGTTATAAGTTACGGCATTTGTTTGTTTTACCTTTTTCATCCGCCATTAGACAGTGGCTGCAGCGCCCCTATAGTTTGTTGGAGTTGCGAATAAATAGCAAAATTAAATGTAGAACACAGCAGACGATAAATTTCAAAAAGCAGTATCCGCTCAGTTTTGAACTTCAAAATTATAGTAAGAACATCAGGCAAATCAGATCTACAAAATACTCAAGGAATCAAACAAAATGGTGAGAATTAAATGGCTGCTATACAACAGATCAAAATTGCTTCTTTTTACTTGTAGCTCATTCCTATTCGCAACTCCAATAAACTATAGGGGCGCTGCAGTCACTGTCTAATGGCGGATGAAAAAGGTAAAACAAACAAATGCCGTAACTTATAACTTGCTTTGACGCTTAATGAATGACAGAAAATTTTCATCATGTTTGTGGGAAGCTTTCTTTTCTGGTCTTCTAAAATTACATTACACCACAAACTGTCTGAAGCCAGTAATTAACCCCAAAGAAAATACGTGGAATAGAAGATTTTACCTTTTTCGGTCGCATTTTTAATCACCACAAGGTAGCCTATTCGAGCTCTGGAGTTGCGAATTGGCTAGGTGAGTGACATGAAAACTTTGGAACAAGTTTTAAAAAGACATACCTTTATTGCTCAAATTAAATGGATTAAAATAATATTATTTTACATCTTTAAGTTCTGTATCATTTAATGCTACAATTTGAGGGATGTTGATATGAAATTTTAAAATAATTGAAATACATTTGAGAAATTATTCCAACAAGCCAGGAGAGTGACTTTCTGGCCATTAAAAATGTTTTAAGGAGAAAAAAAGTGAATTATTGTTTTCTTATGTAATGGGAGGATTGAGAAAATTGTTTCTAATAATTAAAAAAAAAAAAAAAAAAAAAAAAAAAAAAAAAAACGTTGTGGGTCAAGCAATTCTTATGTTATTCTTCCCGAATACGAGATTGATTGTTAGGATTTTGGAGAATCATGATTCAAGTTACAGTCACAGAAATAATTAATGATTAATAAAATAATAGTTTAAAAAGCTAAAAAAAACACGCTTTAGTAGCAAAATGAACTAAAAAGTTTAAAATAATCTTTGGATGACAAGTATATAAAGTAATTGACCAAACACTTAATTTTACGTAATAAAAAAAAAAGCGTGGGGGGCTGCCTATTTACACTTTTGCATGGATAACAAATGGAAGAAATTTAAGACAACTGATAGGAAGCCCTCAGGTTTTTTTTTTTTTCTATAACAGTAAAATTTAGTGTTTGGTCAATTACTTTATATACGTGTCATCCAAAGATTATTTTAAACTTTTTAGCTTATTTTGCTACTAAAACGTGTTTTTTTAGTTTTCTAAACTATTCGGTATAGACGGGATTAGAACGCACGCCAGATGATTCCCGGAGATGGACGTCAGCGACAACCCGCGCCTTAGCCCGCTCAGACACGAACGCTCATGAAGTGGTGGAATGTACTAACAGTAATAGGCCACTAGCTCTTAATCCAAAGGAGAGTTACTCACAAACATACAAGTAAAGCTAATAAATGTGTGTTAAAAAGGAACTTCTGTATACACTTTAAATGCAGCATTTCTGGCGATGCACTGCCCCCATTGTTATAATTTCTTGATACAGTTATAAATAATGGGAGCAGGGCTTAGAATATAATAAAAATATCATTTGTCGCGCTGTTTTTCATAAACAAAGAGAGGAGGGGTATGGTGAAGTGTGAAATTTTGACAGAGGAGGAAAGGAGTCAAATATGTCGAAACAAAAAGTGACATCAGCTATGCACAGCCCTTAACCATAAAAAATTCACAAAGACAAACTTTTTAAAATTGTACTATTATTGCGTCCAGTTTTTTCGAATGGGCAATTTTTAATGCAGCAAGTAGGGTTGGTTCATTTGACCGTTTGAAATTTTATACCTCTAATGCCAAAGATCAAGGTAACTTAATCAATGATAGTCGAATTTTCATAAGAAGTTTTACGTATGAACTGAGTTTTGCGGTATCATTTCATTCAGGAAGATTTCGATTAATTGGGAAATTAGCGATCTTTATCCATCGGCGTCAATTTTTTGGCACTAATGCCAGCGCAAGAAATGTTTTCTATTTGCACACCTTTTTTCGCATCGTAAAAATAGCCGCTTTATTAACATTTCAGTATTGTTAATCTTCCTATTTAAATATAAGTATCAATTTTCCAAAAATCATCTCTGTATTTATGTAAAACATTCCTGATTTACTTATTGAGCAATCATGAATTGCTTATTGTTTTCATTTGATTGTTGATGACGTCTTTTGATTTTATTTTTCCTCTGCAGAACCACCATCGACCGGCTCTTCCCGGTGCTGTTCCTCCAGCAAGCACCATCTCTGGATTACGTCCATATCCTACCCACACACGCGTACGTACACACACACCACTGCACACAGCATGCATACACACGCGCGCGCGAGTAGATACACACGCCTGCCTACACAGGCACACACGCCAACATGCACACACACACGCTCGTGATTACGAAAAACATAAATTGAATTCAAGATGCCTAAAGTTCAAATTTTCTTTTTTTTTTTAATTTATGTATTTATTTATTTACATATTTATTTATTTGTCTTCAACAGAGCTTAAAAATCATTAATTTTTACAATAAGATATATTATACGTTATTACGTTTTTTGCTCACATAACAGTAAGCAAATAAACTGAGTTCAAGTTTTCTTTTTCCTTCTTTAAATTCCTACCAAAATAAATAAATAAATGAAGGAAAAATATATTGATATAATTGATTGAATATTATTATTCAATCGATTGATAATTATTGATAAAAATATTGATTGACGCGCAAACGCGAAGATCAAGGTAGTACGTAAAATAAACAACCTTACTGAAAAAAGTCGCGAAGATACGGGTCATTGTTACGAAAAAAGTACAAATTATGTGCGATACTTAAGAATTTTGTTCATAAATTTTAATAATTTTCACAAAGTAATCATATGTTTATTGACTCTGCACTAATTTGTGTATAAGAAAGTGTCAATGAAACCTAGAATGAATAAGTGACTGATAAATGGTTAATGGGCACTTATGAGAAAATAACACACCAGAACCTTTTTGAATATATTTTTTCTTTGACAAATGTACGCACTAAAATTGGCACGGAATATTAGAGTCACAAAAAATTCTCAACAACTTTCTGCCAACATTTTTTTTTTATTAGGGGGCTCTGCCCCTTGCTCGTTAACGCTCACCAACCCCCGAAGATTGCTTCGCAAAGATTTAAATCGTCAATTAAAAAGAAACATATTGAAAACGCATTATGAGCTCTCTTTGGAACAAAGAGCACTTGCGTATAACGCGGAAAATACTACCCTTTCCAACGATACATAATATTAATATGTGCAAGTAATTTTTCACCCCTTTAATAGGCAATAATAGGTAATTTACGCGATTTTTGAGCTTAAAACATTAATTCCAAAAAAACTAATTCGAATTAAAAAAAAAAAAAAAACCCAGGTGCACACAACCGGGGCTCGAAGTAATTTTGTGCAAAATTTCAAGGCTGTAGATGCTATGGGGTCTTCTGGACGCAGGTCCGCCACAGATTGCGGGACGCTGAAATGCCCTATTTTCTGAAATGACAGATTGTAAAATACTAGTTACTGATGTTTAGTTTCAGTTGAAAGTTGTTGGGCGGGATTGATAAACCATTTTCATATTAAAAATTTAAATTTATGCATTCGCACAATTATGGAATATATTTTACTTTTTCTCGCTATTAAGGCACCCGTAGAAAGCTGATGCGTAATTTTGGGGATTTGCAAAAAAACAGTTAGTCAATCAGTTCAAGCTATTGGGCTGTCATGAATGATGTCACGAGTTGACAGGAAGAGTGGGAAAGTCGGGAAATTGTGACAAGGAGGAGGGGAGAAGGCAACAAGTAGTGTAACATCACGCCTTTTATTCTTTTTTTTAAGAACGTGTATATGAAAAATAACGTGACACATGACGAAGGGGAGGGGGTAAGATGAAGTGTGACACTTTGCGACAACGGAGGGGGGTGTCAAAAATATTGAAAAAAAAAGTGTGGCATCATTTCTGGACAGCTGCTTTCCTCTTACATGACTCAACATCATATGTTTTAAATTAAAAAAAAAAAGTTATTATTTGAACAAGTAGTGAAACGGACTGTTTGTTTCCATCACAAGGGCTCAATTTACATGTGTGCTGAGCGCCTGCGCTTCTTTTCAATTTAGCATAAACGCGCGCGTTTACCTTTTAAACTGAATTCTGACTACTTGAACATTAAAATAAATTCCAAAGAGTATAGGAGACCGGGGTTAGTTGTTACACGAGGTTAGTTGTTACATTCGAATTTAAAATTAACCGCCAGGAGAAATTGACTTTCCTTGCACTAGATGATAGCAGTCACCCATCTGCATTCCCTGTCTGTCACTGGAGTGCTTGCAGTCAATAAGCAGGAAGAGTGCTCAAGGAAAACGGTTTTTTGGGTCTGGAAGTAACTTTTCTTTCCCCTGTTATTTTTCTATTTGTGACAAAGCCGTTGCAGATAACCGATTGATTTCTATACCACGTGAAAGACTACATTTTCAGGTAAGTGCTAACATATTTAAAAATTTGTACAAAGATATAATACCAGTAATATGTGCCAAGATTTGAAATGGCGTCATATGGGGCAAGTTGTTACAGTTTTGTTGGGATTAGTTGTTACAAGTAACAACTTGCCCCATGCAAGTTTTAATTTAAAATTATGTTTTCTTTTTAAAGGTGATATGGCTGAGGATTATAAAAAGAAGACGGACAGGGGCAAAATACCTAAAGAAACATACCTGGATGTGGTTAAAGAAGTAATTTCAGGTAGTTCATAATAAGAAGCAGTCGATGAATTTCATGACACTAGAGAAATTCTGCTCTAAGATGAAAAATGCCAGTGGTGGTAAGTAGTATTACTGATCTGTTTTATTGCATGATTTAATTCATATAAAATACTGTAGTTGAATGACGATAGTAATAATAATAATAAGAATAATTCTGATCTCTTTCATTCTATGATTTAATTTATTGTTAATATGTATGGTTGAATAAATAATAATAATTATTACAACAATGATAATATTAATAAATAATGTGTTATTCGAATGCAGGTCTTTCTCCAACGCTGCAGGCAGTGCAGAAGCAAAGACGGTTCGCAAGCGGAAACCAAAGGTCAGCGCCACTTTAACAGATACACCCAGTGGCGGATGGGGCAGCATGAACCAGCCCTGGCATTTCCTGGCCAGCCGGCCCCTTAAGACTTTCTCATTGAAGAGGAGACGCTACCCCCCCCCCCCCTCTTAGTTTTTTTTTTTTTTTTTTTTTTTTTTCAGATGTAAAAGAGATAGCCGATACATCTTCTAGTTTTAGGAGGGAGTCACCATTAGAATTTGAGGATTCAAATTAGGAGAACTGCGTTTACGAATGTGAAGAAAAAAAATCAATAATACGAAAACCTGCATAGTAAAAAGTGTAATATTCGTACAAATGATGGGGAATTCAAGGGACTCCTCCGGAAATTTTTCGAAATTATAGCTTTAAAAACGTATTGTTCGACTATTTTTAGATGATCTTGGGTGAGATTTTCGGTAGGGAGCATTTAGAGAATTCCCCCACAGCTTTTTCAAAATCAGAGCTTTAAAACGTATGTGTAACCTGTTTGGAAACACTAGGGGGGGGGGGGAGAAGGGAAGGGGTTCAGAAATTCTTTCTGGGAAAAATTTCTTAATTGAAGTTCCCAAAGCGCCAATTTAATTGATAATTGACTCTCTTTGAGGGGAGATGATGAAAAGAGAATAAATAATTTTAATGAACGTCTTTAGACAATCTTTAAATGTCAATGAGAGCAAAGATCCGCCCCCCCCCCCCCCCGTAGAATTTATTAAAGTTGTTGTCTTAAAAATGCGTTCTAGATGATCTTAGGTTAAAAAAAAAGAGATTCGAGGGTCTTCTCCAGGAATCTTTTCGAAATTGAAATCTAAAGAGAGAGATTTTTGGTCTTCTTTGATAACGTAAAGGGGACCAACAATTCTTCGAAATTGAAATTTAAAACACGTTACTTTCAATCACAACCGTCGACTTTCAATGACGTGAAGGGGAGTAGTTTTCGGGAGATAATTCGGAATCGAACCCCATAAAACGAAATTTAAGACAATCTTAAGTGATGATGGCGAACGTAGGCACGCTCCAACGAAAAATTTTCGAAGGAAACTGTTCGGGGACTCTCCTACGCTAATTTTTCAAAATTTGAATTTTAAAACGCAGTTGTAGATCATATTCGCTGATGTTATCAGGGTTTGGGAACTCTTTTTAGAAATCTTTTCGGAATTGAATCCCTAAAAAAGAAATTTCAGACCATCTTTGGTGATCTTGGATGGAGGAGAAGAGATTCGATGAGCTCTGAAAATTTTCTTAATTGAAGTTCTAAAAACGAAATTTTAAATAATCTTCGAAGATGAGTGGAGGTGTTTCTGCAGGATTTGGGTGATCACTCCCCTTGAAGGTTTTCGAATTTGAAGTCCTAAATACGAATTGTAGGCCATCTTTGATAACGATAGGCGATATCAGAAGGGACTGGGTTCCGATTTGGAAACTCTTCTCCTGCACTCCCTCAAAATAAGTTTTAAAGTGCGTTTTTAAACTACCTTGGAGGTGTAAAATGAAGAGTAAGTCTCGAGGCCCTCTCTTCCTTCCGCATTCTTGGCTAAGTCCCTATTTTCTTTTATTAAATTATTGATATAATTTGTTGTGGAAAAACCACACCACCCCCTCCCCCCAGTATTTCTTTTCGAAGACCATTTTATTTCTTTGTTTTTTTTTATAGTGAAATTTTCAATTTCCAAGCTGATGTTTGTATTTCTTTGAAATTAAGGTGTTTGTGATTCGTTAAAATAATCTTTTAACATTTTGAACTGATGTGGTACTTTTCAGCGACACCGTAGGTCTTCTTCTTTTAACTTTATTTTATTTTAAATCGCATACCTCCAGCTAGAATCTCTTGGTAAAGTTTTGATTTGCGTTCGTTTTATACATTCAAACACTTCAATATTTGGAATCTCCCTTACTGCATTTTAACTTTTTTCCTATTTAAAACATGCTTCGGTGGACCCTATGAAACTGTCATAATCATTTATCTATTCTTTTATAGTATTAAATTGAAACTTATCATGATTTGTACATAACATGAAACTTGTACTATGTATGGAATACTTTTGATCGTTGAAAAAAATGTTCGTAATTTGTCAGAATGTCTCGAAAAATTTCAGCTGCCTTCAGTTAGGTAAATTAAAATAAAGAACCGCGGATGTTCCTAAATAATGTTCAAAGGTTCAACTGTTGAATATTCAAGGTTGCATTTTCTTATAAAATTTTGCTGAAAAAATACTTTTTGTCGCTGGATATCCACTTGGTATTTTATTACTAATATTTATTTCTTTTTTTAAATACTGAAAACCTTTTTTTTTTTTTTTTTTTTTTTTTTTTTTTTTTTTTTTTTTTTTTTTTTTTTTTTTTTTTGTTCATTACTAAATTGAAATTGGTAGCCTCAGTTCTACGCCTTCCCTGGCGACGGCCCTTCCTTTGCGTGTTCATTGTCTCCTACAGATTATTATAACAGGCAGCTGTTAGGGCTTTAGAAGGTCCTGGACAGAAATGCAACTAAGTTTTCTCATCTGCCAATGAATTTACAGACACACAGTTAAACATATTGTTCCTCACAGCATGAGTTTGTATTCTTTTCTTTTTTTAAATTTTATAATCATTACTTTTCTTGCAGCGATTTTCCAAAAGTCGTTTAGAAATATACCTGATTTTTAGATTACCTGATATTTTCAGAGATATTTAAATAGTTTTTTTTTTTTTTTTTTTTGAAAGGAGGAAAAGAAAAATCATTTTTTTCTTTTCTACTATTCAATGGAAAGATTCAATGCGGCCCAAACAGAGGCGGCCCACCGGTTATTTGTCCGGCTGCCCGCCTGCCCCATCCGCCCCTGGATACACCAGTAAAAAATGTTTTGCAAGCCGAAGCTGGGAAACAAAAACCTATGAAACGGAAATTGTCTCTAACAGAGAAGAAATCAACAGACACAAAGACAAAAAAAAAGTGCAAAAAGGTGCGTCCAAACAGTGCGTCTTTCGGATGAAGATGATGAAGATTAGTTCTTCATAGAGTGCACTAAACCATACTCAGAATCCAAAAAAACCAACTAAATGGCTTCAATGTCGTAATTGTGACAAATGGGCACATAACCGATGTGCTAAGTTTGATAAATTATATACTTGTAAAAATTGTAATTCGCTCCCGCGCGCGGAGAATGATTATGATGATGATAGTTTATTAGAATAAGTCATTAATGAAGTAAATCTGTAAAGCCAAAAAGTTTTTGATTTTTAACGTGGTTAAGAATTTTTAAAACTATTACAAAATAAACCTCAAAATGTGTAAAATTTATTTCATTACTAAAATATATCTCATGTAACAACTAACCCCATATAGTGTAACAACATGCCCCGTGGTGGGGTAAGTTGTTACAATCTACATCTATTCAAAAAATTTGAAATATTTTGGAGTAGTGGCTTCTAATCATTTTTAAAAAAATATTTTATGAATGTCAAACAATCTAGAAACATTTTACAGTTTCACACGTGTAAATACTTGAAATAGTTTAGCGTGAAAAAAATATTGAAAAAAAAAATGTAACAACTAATCTCGGTCTCCCCTACAATAGCGCTTCTGCACTTCTTTTGTTAAAAATTAAGCCGGTGCTTCTTTTTCTTTTTTTTTCAGCAATCATATTGCTTATTGTTCTCATTTGACTGTTTTGGCGTCCTTTGATTTTTTTTTTCTCCCCGCCTCCCTCTGTAGCACCACCGTCGACCCGCCTCACGATGCTGCTCCTCTAGCGAAAGCGTCCATATCTTACACACACACACCTTGCACACCTACCCACACACTCATGCCTGCACACAGACACAAACACACTCGGCTACATACACACGCACACGTGATTGCGAAAAACATAATTTGAATTCAAGATGTCAAAATTCAATTTTTTTTTTTTTTTTTTTTTTTTTTTTGAGTAATCATGAATTGCCTATCGTTTTCACTTGACCGTTGAAAGACGCCCTTGTCATTTGTATATAATTTTTTCCTATGCTTTTATGCAGGCGTTCATTTGCCTCGGAATCCAGTTGTTTATAATCGACCTTCTCGACTTTACACAATCCTTTTTACGCGAAAACGGCATACAGCGCAAACATCCAGCCCGTGGCATTCATTTGAATTTTGACGTTTTAAATTCAAATTAATGTTAGCGATAAAAGCCATTAGTAGAAACAAGAAACCCAACGAGGGGGTTCAGTTATGATCGTGAAAAACATAATTAGAATTCAAGATCTCAAAATTCAAACATTTTTTTGTTTTTCAAAGTTCATTTTTTTTTTTTTTTAAATAAAGAGTCTGGCGCCTTTTTTATTCCGTGCCGGACGACCTCGATCTTGCAAGACGGCACGAACCCACGCCCCTGCAAAAGGTAAATTTGCTGTTTGAATTAGTACGAAAGATAAAAAAATAATAATATTAAAGGACTAGAAAACTGGAACGCTCACATCCCAAATAGTTTCATTTTTTCCGCTTTTAAATGGAACTAACTTCTCTTATCAGTTATTTCTTAATATCTTCATTTCGTTTCAAAAGATAAAACATTTTTATCCTTTTCCTTTCGGTTCAAAACCCTATTTCAGACTATCATTGCAACTTTTATCAGTCGCTTTTCTGAACGGTGCAGTAAAATCATGTTCGAACGAGGAAAGACAAGAAAAGTAGAAATGGCGGGAAAACGTAAGAAAAATGCTTTTTCTAAACGTGACAGTGTGTCACAAACCAGAGTTATTGAGGCCATAGCGATGAGCATTTTTGTCCTTGTGGCCAACGGGCGCTTCGGGTTACCATGTGTGAGTAGGAAGAAAACAACTTTTCTCGCCAATTAAAGGCGTCGAAAAGTTGTTGGCGAGGTTAGACAAGAAGTTTCTCTGAGCTACATGTCTTCAAAATTGCAGTTTAAATTTATCTCAGGTAGAATCAAATTAAAACACTTTAACTTATGCATTTTTTAAAATCCGAAATAATTGTTACAAGAATCACCTTTTATAATTCCTTTGATTGTTTTATAATTGAGTATAACTTCTCCTTAAGTAGTTCTTGGGGCTACGAAAATTTTCAATTTCTGAAAAGTTGGATTTTTTTTAATTATTTTTCCCTGAAATCAATGTTCAAAAGTCTATCAGAATTTCAGAATTAGTTTTTAATTTGTAATCACTTGTTTGATTGCAGGCCTGCGTATTTTTAAATGATTTAAATTATCAAATACAACTATAGTTGGGGTAAACCTAACCTGGCAGCTTCGTAATACTCCGAGTATAATCTGCGTAGCCAGGTTAGGTTTGCCCTAACTATAGTTGTACTTGATTTACAAGTAACGATGCTTGTTTCAGCTCTAAAAAAAAAAAAAAAAATTAATTTGAATTTTGACATCTTGAATTCAAATTATGTTTTTCGCAATCACGAGTGTGTGTATGTAGGCGTGTGTGTTTGTGTGTGGGGGTTATGTGTATGTGTGTAGGCATATGTGTTTTTGTCTGTGTGCTGGCATGAATGTGTGGGTAGTTGCGTATATGTGTGTGTGTATGTTTTTGTGTGTGTGGGAGTCTGTATGTATGCGTGTGTGTATGTGTTTGTATGTGTGTATGTATGTGTGTGTATGTGTTCGGATTTACGACAGAGCAGCATCGTGAGAAGCCCGTCGACGGTGACGGTGCGGAGGGTGGCGGTGGGAAAAATCAAAGGAACGCCAAAAACAGCCAAATAAAAGCAATAAGCAATCGTGATTGCTCAAAAAAGAAAAAAAAAAAAAAAATACGGAATGTTGAAAAAACAAAAATAACAGGATTTAAACAAATGTAATTACTCTAACTCAGTACTAAGGTTCTGCATCACATTTCATTGTTGATGTCCCGGAAAGTTTACCACTTTCGATTATAGATTAAATTTCTATCGTAAATTAAATTTGAGGACTGTCGAAAAATTATGTCGCGTTTTGAGGGGTGGGGGAGGTTTGTGAAATTGTAACAGTTGGACAAGAGGGGGGATGGAGGGGATAACAAGAAGTGTGACATCACGCATTTGTAACAAAATTCTTTTGAGAAGCAGCGAGGCATGTTACAAAAGGGCGGTCCACAAATTATGCCACTTTTTGAGAAGGGGGGAGGGGTCGTGGAATTGTGAGTTTGTGACAAGGGGGAGGAAGGGGTTAACAAAAAGTGACATCACGCAGAATATGATAGTGAAAATTAACGTGACATGTGACAAAGAGGGAGGGGGTAAGGTAAAGAGTGACAAAAGAGGGAGGAGGATAGTCAAAATATTGAAAAAAAGTGTGACATCATTAATGGATAGTCCCAAAGGGGAGAGGTGGTATAGCAAAATGTGACACTTTGTGACACATGGGGAGAACATTATTATTATTTATTTATTTATTGAAAAAAAAAAGTGACATCGTTTATGGACTGCCCCTTGGACAAAATCTGAACTCTCATTGTTTATTCCTGCTACAAGGTACAGTTTTAATCAGGGCTGCGGAGTCGGAAGGAAAATGGCCGACTCCGACCCCGACTCCGACTCCTGGATTTTGAAACGCCCGACTCCGACTCCAACTCCGACTCCGACTCCGGATGTTTTTGATTTTTTTAATTGTATTTTTTCAACTCCCTTTCTCCCTTCAGGGGAAGGGGGAAAACCTCTAAACAGAGATTGAAATATTGATTCCTTTTCATGAAAATTTCGCATTTTGTTTTTTATTGTAAACCCAAGACGCATACAACGTTAGAAATTCAATTTAAAAATCAAATTTTCCAACAGTTACGAGTTAAGAAGTGAGATGACTTAAAAATCCCTTTTAACAAATTTGAAAAGGATTAACTGCAATTTGCCCCCCTTGAATGTTTAACAAATAGATATTGATCAAATCGTGTGCTTTCAATTTTTGAAAGCTGTAACTTGAGAGAAAAAAAGCTTTTTTTTTTTTTTTTCTAAATCCAAGTTCTTGAGAGGGGATGGTTTTCCCTGGGTGACACCCATCAGGTAGATGACACCCAAAGTTAATTTCAGAGTTTATAAATACTCTAATTCTGAAAATTTTCGCGAATATATTTTAAATTATATTTCATCAATCAAATTTCAACGAAAATAGGGCACATATACATCAGGAGCTAATTTTACACAAAATGCGGCCGGTATACAAATTTGTACGAATAGCTTTTACTATACCTATATTTCTTCTTCGCTAAATTTTTAATTTAAATTTTATTGTCTGCTTTAGAATTAACATTAATATTAAGATTTTAAGATTAGCTGCAATTATTGAGTGTTGCAATCAAGAAATCATTTACACTTATTTTGTTCCATACGTTTTAGTGAGAACCAAGCTTATAGAAATAGTCTTAATAAAGAAAAAAAACATTAGATTATTTTTCATCGGATCTTTTGGGTTCGTGCTTTCGCGCCAGAACGTTTTTGAATTTGTCGATCACCCTTAAACGTTTCAACCTTAGCTACGGGCCTCGACTTATTAATTTGTTACGTTTCTTTCGCTATTTTATAACTGAGATCGAACAAAACACTATATTTCTATTTTTATTTGAAAGTGATTACTTGAAAATGTTAGGCAACAAAACCGTTTGCTGACAGTCGCTATTAGTTAAGTTAAAAAGCAAGCAAACTAGAGGACGGCTACAGTAAGTTCGGTAAGCATTCAGGCTAGCTGATTGCCATAATGGCAGTTATTTTATCATTAGTATCTTTTTATGCATGTAATTGAACCAATTGGTAGTCAGTTTTTAAAAAATGCAAGGAGAGTCAGTGAAAAGGAAAGAAAAAAAGAAACCCGGAGTCGGAGTCGGAGTCGGCAAGTTTTCTAACAACTCCGACTCCGACTCCTTTACCCCAAAATCAGTCCGACTCCGACTCTTCGACTCCGACTCCGACTCCACAGCCCTGAGTTTTAATAAGCATATATTTCATACAAAAAAGGGAAGTTGTGCCATTTCTTGTTCACGTGTGGCTAGTTTTCTAACATCTGATTTCTGTTTAGTGTTCGCAACACAGCAACGAGACCCCCGTAGCGAATTCTTACATCTTATCGTTTTCTAAAACGTCAGAGGGTACGGCAGGACGTAAGGATGTCAGCACGTCGGATAAGAAAATACACAATGTCACCCCACGTTCTCTTTCCTCCTTGCTTTAAAGGCTTTTTAAAAGGCACAACCCCGCTAGAAAGAATGGAAGACCAGACGACATTCAATAAAAAAAAAAGAAAAAAAGACATTTTTAGATTTCTGACTTGTGTCGAAGCTACGGGTGGGTTTGTTGACAACAGTGAATTGATGAAAGACCAGCGAGGCATACCTAGAAGACATAATCATTGCAGATGTTAAAGAATAACACTATTCCAGGACTCTACACACGTAAAATGTCAGTGTGAAGGGATTTAGTTGTTTATGAAAACATTAAGATAGGTTTTTTCCCCCTATCAGCGTTAAGAAAACAGGAATTTTATAATGGGGGGGGGGGAGATTTTAAGGATCAAAATTATTAATGAGATTGTTTCCTTCACTCAAAAGTACTACTTTTAGTCACTGAAATTGATAGAATAAGCAAAAAATAAATAAATAAATAAATAAATAAAATAAAATAAAATAAAATAAGTACATAACATGGAGCAAGAAAAAACTTTCACTTTCCCAACGCTTAATTTTTAATTCCTTTTTTAAAATGTCCAATCTTGAAAATAAGGCGTGGTGTTTATGATGTCACAAATGATGTACTTTGGCGCATCAGTCTACTGTGTTTCCACGTTATGATAATCAAGAGCAAATTAAATATTGCGCTCTACGCTTGCTATCAACCATATCGTCGCCAGTACATGTGAGTAAAGAAACGAATTAAATATTGTACTCTGTGAATGGCATCAGTGAATGGCAGTTCATCATTTGTGATGTCATCGGCAGAAGCGTAAAAAATAAAAGCGCACCGATTAAAATATTTTTTTAAAAATATTAAACCTTGTCAAATTATTTAAAAAATGGTCAGATCCTATGTTTTTAAGCGTGCTCTTTCAGAAAAAAATACTTTTAAAATTTCGGAAACGACCCCATTCATATAAAACCATCAGTAGTTATCACCCGCGTAAAAAGTTGACACTTATAAAAAAAAAAATAAATAAAGAGATATCAAAACATCCGGTAAGAAATAGCTGAAAGGTAGCATTGTAAATTCAGACACCCATTTTCCAATTTTTGAACAATTTTAAAATTTATCTTGCTATTTTATTTTTTCTTAAAACTGTCAACTACTACAATAATGCAGGTGTGTCCCCGAAGTCCCATTTCTCTGGGTGACCCCGCTCCTTTGGTGGAAATCCGTAAATAAAGCGTTTTCTTCAAAGTTGGTACGCATTCAAATACTTTTTGTAATTTGTTGGTAGTTTCACAAAAAAATTTATACCTAAAAGGTCACCAATTTAATCTGTTGGAGTCACGCCCATTTGATTGGATCAAAGCATTGTTTGCCACAGGTCTGCATAATCGGAGCTTGTGGTTTTGGGAATAAAGAGTCGGAGTCGAAGGCTCTAAAATTCTTGAAATCAAGAAGAGGTCATTTCCTTTCGACTCAGCAACCCTGAGTTTCGCAACATTTTCGGCACGGACCAGTAAAATTTGTAAAAAAATTAGTTGTGTATTAGCCCCGCCCCATTTCTTTTTGCGTAAAAAAATAAGCTGATATTTACAGACGGCTCGTACTTTCAACATAATAAAAGGCTATCGAAGATTTCTTTGACATCATCAAAGTCATCAGTTTAAAAGCGTTTTTAAAAGACCTTTTTTTTTTTCCAGTAGTATACTCGTTCAAAATTCCTTTTAACTTCAAGCAATAAACGCAATATTTAGAGCAGGTTAATGGAAAATGGAAGTTTTCTCTCTTCATACCCAATACATTTATATTAAAACGAAAGTCAATACCGTTAATTTATTTTATTTATTTATTTTTTTTAAATCAGAATAAGTAACAGGTAAATATATTTTAAATTTCAAGAAGTTTCACCTGAAATAAACTTTAAAACGAAAAGGCTTTGAAACAAAACACAAAAAATGCGAATTAAATATTGCGCTCTTCGCTTGCTATCAACTCCATCGTTGCCAATACATGTGAGTCAAGATGCAAATTAAATATTTTGTTCTGTGAACGGCAACACTGAATGGCATTTCATCATTTGTGACATCACACGACAGAATTGTAAACAATAAAAGCGCACCAATTTAAATAATTTTTTAAAAATATTAAACAAATTATTTAAAAAATGGTCAGATCCTATGTTTTTAAGCATGCTCTTTCAGAACAAAATACTTTTAAAATTTTGGATAGGACCTCATTACAAATCTCTGAGTACCGGTCAGATCTTTCTTGTGCACCACTGCTAGTGAAATTATTTTTGATTGCTAAAATTTAGAGCGTCCTTCCTTCGTTTTTGTAACTTGCACTTGAAAAACTCTTTCATAGTTCAAAAGACGAAGTCTTTAAAAAAAAAAAATCAGATGTGTTTCATCCAGAAATTTCTTAACTGTGTTGCCCGAAAATGTGACCACCTTCCGAAAATCTCCGCCCCCTAAGTTGTAGCGCCCTGGTTTGAAAACTAATAACCACTTGCTTTTTCTACGAAAAAAAAAAACCTTTCTACAATTTCGAATGAGTATGCGCCAAATATGGCACACATACTAGGAAGTGGAGCCATGTTGTTTTTCATCTCTCCCTTCTTTCGACCTTGAAGATCAGAGCCCGCGAAAATCCACGTGCACTGTAAGCGTAGACGCATTTTACCGCCAAAACTTTTCAGCCAATCATTCTGATTGTTGATAGAGATTCCTGCCTTCCGATTGGCTGAAACGGATGGCGCGCTTCACTGATAGCTAAAGTAAATCTTTTTACTACTGGGGAAGCCATTGCGTCACATGTCTCGTCATCATTGCTTTTGCGTAAGCTGGAGTGCATGCCGGTAACAAGAATTTAGAAACCGCAAACTCAATTGCCTAATATCGTTTTCGATTAGTGGCTTTTGAAACTTTTTATGTCTATTGATTACGCTGCTGACTTCTTGCGACCAAAAACTGTTTGGATATTCCAGATCGAAGGGCAAACTGATATCGCGTGCAAATCCCAACACGAGTGATCGCCATGTGTATGTTGGATTAGACGTGCCTTTTCGTGAAATAATTCAACTCGGACATCGATATTCATTCGGTAGTGGAGGCATGAGTTAATGTACTTCAACTTCGATTGTTTATAGACACTGTTGATTTTCTGAAGTTTACAAACTCTTCTATCAAACTACAGCCATGCCTACCAATGTTAATGACCTAAATGAGGCTTACTGCATCGCAAGAACTGCCAATTTGCTTCGCCAAGTGTATCCTCACATTCCAGAATATCCGACATTCAACGTGCGCCGGAATTTGTTCGGGCGATCGGAATCTGAAACTCCTGTTAACTCTGAAAACTTAAACAGAGTGTTGTCTGCAAAAGCAGAACAGGCCAAGCACGAGTGGAACTTTGATTTCGTCACTGAGAAGCCTAAACCTGCGGGCAGGTACGTCTGGGAATTAGTGAGAAGTTGTGATTTGCCTTCATGGTATTCTGCTAGCGAGAGGCAATTGAATAAACATATCCAAGTGGACTTTGAGGATATGGTCGAGGAGAGCGATCATTCGTCTAATGGAGAAAAGGAGAATAGCACAAGCGATTTCAACCAAATTGACGCAGGAAAAAGTATGAAAGGGAAACGTCGATTTGTTCAAACGACAATGAGAGGTAAGAATTAAATTACTTAATTTTTCTCATGTTATGTGTATATTTTTCCTTGATATCTAGGTAATTGGAATTGCCCCAGGCCCTTCATGGGGAGGGGGGTGACAGGTGTCTGCCCCCTGGTTTTGAGAAATCAATTGAATTTACCATATGGGGGCGTGGTTTGTTGTTTTTCGATATAACAATCCCTACCCTTTAATCCCTACTTGAAATTTTTAAATGACTGGCATGTATTTACATTAGTCACATGTATGTTGTACTTTGTACAAATATCAGGAGTGAACGTTTTCCTTTTGATGTGTGTCAGTTTCAGTCGTTTTTTAAAAAATTGTCACTAAGTGAGACTGAACAAGCTCCAAGTTAAAAAATAATAAATAATTGGTGAATGAGTGAATTTTTCAAATAAAGCAGCCTTTTTTTATTCAATTTTATTACATGACCCCATTAAAGAAAAAGCTATGAGAAACTAATGATGAAAAAGTGTTAATACATTTTCAAACTTTTGATAGAAAATAAAGTTGTATTTTTATAAGCAAAATGTTCCATATTCAATCTTTTTATTTAAATTTAGGGCTCATCCACTTTTTATAGGACTATGTAATTCATATGGTAAGATTTCCATTTTTCTTAAAAACTAGTAGGTATATCTAATTACCAGTCATCACGTGTTGTTATTGAAGATATTTAAAGAATTTGTTACTTTTATGTCATTTTCTGCTGGTCCGTAAAAATTGCTATTCCAATATGTTGAAGTATTCCGCATTTTACGTTCCCCTTTTTTAGAAAACCCGCTTAATACATTTTTTTTAAACAGATCAAAATCATATATTTCTTCTACATGATTCATGGAAACTTTTTCTCTGGCTTTATTCGAGAAAAATTTGTCTCTTAGCAGTTTGACGTTGTTTGGATTTTCTCTGTTCCATTTCACTCTCTTCATTTTATAAGCATGAAAGTACTCTAGATCTGTTTTAATTTGCTAATGCAAACAAAAAAGCAAATTTGACAAAAAAATGAATCAAACTCTCGTACCTAGAGAACAAGGTTGATGTTGGAAATGGGAAATCAGACAGATTTGTTAGAGGTACAATGTTGAATCTGTGGGAGCATAACTCGTATTCAATGAGGAAACCCCGCATAAAGCAAGTAATATTTTTGTGACTAATAAAATTTCTATTGACTTCTAGCTCAACTTATCCTTTCTTGAAAATTTTCCTTTTAACATCCCGAAGTCAACCATAAGTTAGGAAGGAAGTATGAGAATGTGTAATGATTTTTTATTTTTTTAAATTTAGTAGCAATGCTTTTGAAAATTAAATATTTGTTGGTAATTCACCTGGGGGGGGGGGGTATCTTAAGTAGCAATAAATATTTCATGTTAAATAGCAATAAGTATTTCAAGTCAATTTTTTCCTTCTTTAAACTTTTAACTGCTAATTTTTTTATATAAAATATGCCACTAAAAAAACCCAGTTGGATGTTAAGTTTTGCAGTCTACTCTAATTTCTAAAGTGCTACACCACATGAAGTATTATTGTTTAAGAAAACTCGAATTAAAATTAAACATTAAATCAAAGTTAAATAATTATTTGCAATTAAAGAGAAAAAAATAAAATATTTGGCAATGTGTTTTTTTTTTTTTGGATTGGGTGTTAAATTCAAGTTACACACAGGTAAAAAAATTTTAACAAATATTCAGCATTCAGCCGAATATTCGGTTCAAACTTTTACCAAATATTTAGTATCAGCAAAATATGGTATTCGGTGCATCTCTAAAGGTGAAGCATTTTAAGCTGAACAACTCTTAACATGCTTAATAACATTGATAGGCAGAAAACTAACAGGTTAATCCAGGTTTTTACTCTCATGTCCCCATTTCAGAGGGGGGGGGGGGATATATCCCATTTCAGGAAATTTTTCGGAGAAAAAAAAGTCAAATTAACTGTATCTAGAGCAGTGATTCTCAACCACTAGAGTCTAAAAAAATTGCCACGTCTAGAAGCCACATTCACAAGAGTTGTGTACCTCGTAAAATTTCCGCTCTAGCTTCAAAAAAATCTGGTTGGAAAATTCACTGTTCACATGTAAAACGGTTGAACATTGTACCCGCAAAATCGGTTTTTACCCAGCATCCTTGGAGGCTTTACCCAGCAAGTAGACAAAACCAGGGTTGGGTTTTGGACTGTCCAAAACTGGTTTAGGACAGGACAGGTGGTTTTTACCGTCCATAACTGTCCAAAACTAAGCTAAAGCAGTGTAATCTAATCAATCATTATTTACTGCACTATTCGTAATGCATAAATGTAGTTATTAATGAGGTTTAATGAATGAGTATTTGATAATATTTTTCCCCAAAATGTTAATTGACAAAATATTTTACTTAAAAAAATTGCAAGTAACTATTACATAAAAACTTCCTTATGTAAGTTAGTAGAGTTATAAAAGGAAATTCACAACACTACCAAGACAATTAATTACAGTTCCATTTATAACTCAAAGGAATGTTATTAAATGTGCAATATTTAGGTGCAAAAAAAAAAAAAAAAAAAAAAAAAAAAAAAAACTTATTTTTTTTAAATGGAATTTGCAAATAAGTTTAACATGATGCCTTTTTTTTTAAATCATAGATTAAAGAACAAGAAATTGATGATTAAACTCTTCTGTTATAGAACTTGTGCTATTCTTTTTTAAATTCATATTTGTAATATAATACATTCTGTAACTATAAAAAATTGTAATTTATTGCATTTAAGTCAATTACTGCACTATACTTTGAACCCTTTGTTTGCACACATGCATAAATGTCAAAAAATTTGGTTTAAAGATAAAAAATAAGTCCTGCATACAAATTGAAATTTTTAAGGAAGAATTTAATTTCTACGTAAATAAATTAAAATCAGCTGCATAAATAAGTTACATATATATTTATACTTGAACGTTCACATTGAATAAATATATTAAATAGTAAAAAAAAAACTAATAATTTTGACACATTTTGTTCTGTTTCTGATATTTTCTTACAGAATATAGTTTCTCAAAAAGTACTATTGAACACAAGGGTTTTGAAGAGAACTTGTTTACCCTGCTTTCATTTGCACACATGCATAAACACAAAGAAATTTGGTTACTAATGTTGAAAAAAAAAACAACCTAAATTAACTCATGCATACCAATTGAAATTTTAATCAAGAATTCAACTTGTATGTAGCTAGATTAAAATCAGCTGCATGAATAAGTTGAATGTTCTCATCGAATAAATGTTCAATATAAAACATTACTTTGATACAATTTATTCTGTTTTTTTATGTTTTATCACAGAATTCAGTTTTTCTAAAAATATAATTTTGGACACAAGGGTTTTGGACAGGACGGTAAAGACCAGGGTTTTTACCAGTGTCCAAAACCTTGCCAACCCTTAGACAAACCTGTTTTGCATAATGCATTCTGGAAAAATACTCCACATTTATTCCAGGCGGAAGAATAATCCACATTTACCTGGGACATAACCAGAGTGCGGTTAAAGGTAGATTATTTCTGGGGTCGAAAGGGTCCATGCAAATGCAGCTAATGTGAACCTTCCTCAAAAATTCCTACCTGTCTCTGTCTGCATTTAAAAAAAATTCTTAGTCATCAAAAGAATAAATAAATAAAATAATGTAATAAGTAATTTATTTATCTTAACATTCATTTTTTTTGAAGTCAATCACAATAAAAAAAAATTACAATTAATATGTATAAGGGGCATTCCACGGTATTTTTGACATTATGTCGAGTCCGTAACGTGACCTTTTTTTGCCATAACTTTTTAACTTACCCTTTGATTTGCGAATTATTTTAATTTGAGCTGGTGTGTTGGCAGGAAAAGATCAAAATAAAATAATATGCTAATCAAACAGTAAATTAAAAAGTTATGGCAAAAAAGGTCACGTTACGGACTCTACATAAATGTCAAAAATACCGTGGAATGCCCCATAACTAGATTTTAAAACCTTCAGTCTGCAAAAAATGTTTGCATGTTTTTACTGGTCTGCTGCTCTATTAGGGTTGAAAAATGTTATCTGTTTCGCTGTCACAAATCTACTTTAAAATCCCTTTACCCCAGGGGTTTCCAAACTTTTTGGCCGGAGGGCCATATTTAAATTTTTTTCGAAACCTGCAGACTACCCTTACTTTTCCTCAATAGAGGTAGCTTATCATACAAATTGTAATGTATAGAGACGTACCGAGTACTCGGTAACTACTCGGTACTCGGCATACTCGGCCAATTTGCCGAGTACTCGGTACTCGGCCAAATTTTGATCAGATACTCGGCCAATACCGAGTAGTTGCAAAAAATTGAATATTGTCCAAGACAGATATTAAAATTTATAAAAAAGCGCAAGCATATTAAATATTCTGCAATCATTTCACAAGTCAATTTTAAATTTTGAGAATAATGAAGTTTTTAATGCTTTAATGAAATAAATCTTTATTTTAATGTCCCCAAAGTTAATAAAACTTATTTATTAAAAATTGTGCAAAAAAGGTAAGTATAGAAAATAGGAAATTTTTACATAAAAAATAGACTTTTGCTACAAACAAAAATTAGTTATAAGAAATATAAAAATTCCTTTGCTTAAAAAAAAGGGAAATAAAACAACATTAAAAGCATAGTGCAGGAACATTGCAGACACGTGTTTTGGCGTTACAGGAAATTCCTTTTTCAATGCACAAAATGTGAGCTTGTAGATTTAAAGGCATCCGACAAAAGTTGGATTTTTTTGTCGAATGTCTTAACATTTGTTAGCTCACATTTTATGCACCGATAAAGACGTTCCTTCTAACGCAGAAACACATGTGTGCAGTGTTCCTGCACATTTGCTTTTAAAAATTATTTATGTTTGGCGGACTAGAACTAAAATAGATTGGTATAGTTTGTCTTAATTCCAACTTGATCAATCATACCTTTGATTTATTTATTTTTAATTTAAAAAATATTTTTTTTTGTAAAATTTTTGACGTAAACAAAATTTTTTAAATAATGCGAAATTAAATTTCGGCAGGAATTTAGTTTTAAAAACTTTTATATGGACAAAGAGGTCTATACTACTATTCCAATAAGTTCAAAATTGATCACGTGTGTGTCAGTGGTTCTTCTTAAAACATAATTGGTACTTGTTAACTCGGCCGAGTAGTGAAATGCCGAGTACTCGGTAACTCGGTACTCGGCCGAGTAGTGAAAGGCCGAGTACTCGGTACTCGGCTACTCGGCCAAAGTGCTACTCGGTACGTCTCTAGTAATGTAGAATCCTGGGCATATATTTGTATCAGAACTAATGGAAGCGTGCAAAAAGTACATTTTTAATTAAGTTTTACAGCATTCATAAAATTTTTAAAAAATGTTTCAAATTTAGTCTTCAGTTCTCATCCACCAGGTGTCAGAGAAATGAATATGGAAAGTATAACAATTCTCTCATCTAGAATCATCACTCACATTCGTTTATCACTGGATTAAGACGTTAAATGATAAAATTTTTTAACCGACTTCAAAAAGGAGGCGGTTATCA
Organism: Uloborus diversus; assembly: GCF_026930045.1. Classification (NCBI taxonomy): domain Eukaryota; kingdom Metazoa; phylum Arthropoda; class Arachnida; order Araneae; family Uloboridae; genus Uloborus; species Uloborus diversus. Next base: position 148,061,830 of record NC_072737.1, read on the forward strand.
GTTCATAACCGTATGTATGTTGTTTTTTTTTGTTTGTCCACTCATAGGGTCTCACCTAGTGAACCGATTTTGATGATTCTTTTTTTAATGGATAGGGGATGGCTCAACTTAGGTCCCATTACTTTGTTTGACCATATTTGTTCTTTAGAAAAAAAGTTATGGGCAAAAAACAGTAAATTTTCTTCAATGTCCCTATTAAATGATTAAAATGATATTGTAGCGAAGTTCGCACTTCTCATCCGTGGATAACGGTGGCTCAGTGGTAGAATTCTCGCCTCCCACACGAGCAACCCGGGTTCAAATCCCGACTTGGACAAAGTGAATTTTACTAAAATTTCGTTTCTACTGTTTCCCATATTTTCTCGAATGTTCTATGAATTTCTGTATCTCTCCAAGTCTGGAAAGTTCCAGCACTTTCTCAAGTTGTATATAAGGAGATGTAACATTCATTCGTGGTTCTGAATAAAGATCTCGAGTTGAGACTAACGAGTATTCGCTTCATTTGGCTTTCACATTGTCTTCGCTATCTTAATCTACGCGACAATATGAAACTCATTGTTATAAAAGTATGGTGCCATATAACAGTAACATTAATAGTAATTGTAATGATAATTTTGAATGAAGGCTTCTCTGAAGCAAGCATCAAATTTCTTCAAGGGATATTTTGATAATGGGGAATCTGGCGCTGTCGTCTCATTTTTGGCGTAAATAATTTTATTTTAGTAACCCTGCTGATTTATAGTAACCCTATGTGAATTATCAAAATCTTCCTTTTTTCAGTGCTATTGTTCCATAGTAGGTGTAAACCTAACCTGGAAGCGAGGTGATGCAGTGATTAGGATCTGCTTAGCCTTCACAATGCTACCATTAGGCTTGACTCAACTACTCTGTAGTATTTTTATCGTTATCATCTATGCCGATAACAGATGATCGGAGCTAAGTAAGAAAATGCAGGATTGCATCATGAGCAACTTAGATGCTGTGGAATGTAAATTTGTTAGGAAAAACACAATACTTAAATGGTTATAATTAAATTAACTATGGATGATTTCCAGAGAGGAACAAAGATAAGTTTTTAGTGCCAATTGCTTAAAGTTTAACGCTTGTCAATAGTTTTTTTTTAGTATGAAGAATTTTTAAGAAAAAAATGTGAAGTTTCGTGATGGTAACTTCTTACTATTTCTGAAATACCTACATTTACACTAAAAAGAATGAAATAAAAAAATTTTGAAAAAAAATAGAACTGACTTCAAAATTGCTCTAAAAAGTGAAAAATAATTTTATTCTTTAAACACCATTGATAATGCTTTTAAACATAATTTTTGAAGTTGGCGCAAAAACGATAGATAAAATCATACACAGCCATAACTCAAATACAATTTCCTTAACCCACCTAGAAGTAAATTTCTCGCTATTCAAATATTGCTTCATTTTGAATTTGGAAATTAAGTATAGAAGCTCTATTATTCTGCATTATTCAAAATTAAATCCACTGAAATATCAATTTTGTGAATCTACTAATCACTAAATGAACTTTATTGACGGAGATACTAAGTTGGAGTTGAAATTAATAATTATTTATATTTTTCGTGCATTTTACTTTTACTGATTCCCGATAGCAGAAACGTAGTGTTACGTATGTCGCAGATCCTTGAGGAAGGTTGCAGACTATGTTTTAGTTCTGGTGGGTGGGAGGGGGAGGTTACCTAAATTTTTTTAAGAAAAAAAATCTTACATTTCAGCGTATGATTTGTACTGTATTTCCTGGATATAATTTACAGGTAGTATCATGTTAGAGATGCACCAAATACAATATTTTGCCGAATAATGAAAACTGAATATTCGGTTAAATATTTTGAACTTTAATGTTTGTATTTTTCTTTTATGCCAACATAAAATAGGAAATGTTCATCAACTTTGCGTCTTTTGTGAAATGTAAATATACAACCATTTAACCACATCAAGTATAATTATTAATCTAAAATAAATAAATGGTATAAATCATTTCTAAGGCAAAAGCAACTTAACATAATAAGTAGCTAATTTGGTTTGTGTTTATAGCAATACTACACAACTTTAATTTGTTTCTTTCTTGACCTATGATTTGATAACTGATGATAATCATGATAAACATGTTGGTTATAAATAAATAATCTTGTATTTATGAACACTGATTTTCTGCTATTTTAGTCCCCTTTGTAAATGAACAGTTGATAATATAAACTGATGTTTTATTGTTCGAGTGTTTTCTTTAAAATTGAAATTAGTACTTTGAAAGCGACAATATTTGTAAGTAGGGGAGAGGGGGGCACATGTGAACAGACCATATTTTACCCAGATAACATGAGGAAAAAAATCTGAAAAAAATTCATGTAGATGACAGCAGTAGTACTGTAAGCTGCCTGAAATTTCAAAGATCTCAACCATTTTGTTTTTTAGTTATCATAATAACTTCTGTTTTGGAAGGTGCCAGTAAACTTTCATGTTCCAGTTCTCAGAGTAAAAACACATTCAACACTATCTTGATTGTGATTTGAACTTGATTCATTTTGAAGTAGGATTTATAAAATAAGTTTTTGTACTCTATTTTTTAAAAAAAATTTGAAAGAAATATTGTTTTTTATCAGATTAGGTTTAAGTTGTTATATGGGGCACATGTGAACACACTATGTACCGTTTTATACGAGGGACTCCTTTACTACTTTAACAGGGTGGCGACAGATCAGGGAAAAGTCAGGGAACTTTATTAATCAGGGAAATATCAGGGAAAATTGATTTTATGAAGAAATTTTTTTTTTTTTTTTTGCATTACAGAATTAAGTACCCTACGAAATTTCCAAAAATTATCTGTTCAAAATAAATAAATAAATAAATAAATAAAATTAATGAGGTGCGATTATACACTGCCGCATATTTGTGAATCTTTTTTCCTCAACGTCAAAGTATTGAATCTTACTAGCCACAGGATGAAATTCCTAAGATTGCTTCGGTGTCTGTTAGGTTGTTTAGTTTACCTAGTTTGGAATTTCCTTTTACGCTTTCAATGCTACGTAAAATAAACAACCAAACAGGCAAAGAGGAAACCTTCATTAATGCCTTAGCTCCTTTGCCTTTACTTCCATTGTCTCGAAGTAATTAGCATACTGTAATCACGATTTCACGAAGAAATCTTTGGTTTTTGAATTAATACTATAAAAGCTTAAAAATTATTATTTCTTCGCGTTTTTAATATTGCTAAAATTAAACTTTCAATATTTTGAATTTCCTGTTTGTTTTTTGCCATTATACTTTTTGTTGTTACCTCAAATTATAAAGGTTTTCTTTTCTTCAGATTTAAGTGATTCTTTTATTTTATAACCAAGTTGTATTCTTTTAAATATTTTGAAATGAACTAATTGCTTCTTTTTTTCTTGCATTTCAAAGTTTGTTATAAAAGCAATCTAAGATTCTCTTTTGTTACATACTGAAATAATTTGAAATAGAGTTAACTTGTTCACTTAAGTAAATATCTTTATTTTTTTTATTGTTAAAATGCTGTATTCATTCATTAAAACCTATGTTCTTGATTAGAGAAAAGCTCCCTATGAATGTATGTCAAATGGTTTCATCTGTTTTGCATAAATATGTCAATTAGTTATATAAAAACAACTACATTACTTCTATTCTTTCACTATTACTTGTATTTTTGCAACAATTATTATACTGTTTGAAAATTTAGTTCAAAATAATTTCAATTACTTTTTAGTTCTTTCATAAATACACATATGTTTTTAAGAGTGATTTTAATAGTTTCTTAAAATTCTTATGCCAAGTGGTTTCTGGAAGTTTTTTTTTTTTTTTTAATTTTCTATAATCTTTCCATGTAGAAAAATTTAATATATTGTTTTGCAGGGGGGGGGGGTCCCCCAAAAATTAACTTTATATGCTTTCTTTTAACCATTTTTTAAAAAATGTAACATTTTTTAAAAATATATCTTTAGTTCAACAACTTTACACAACTTAAAACTTTTAAAATACTGCATTTTATACAAACATACAATGGATTTCAAGTAGAGCAAAGAAAGAAAACCATTATCATTGGTAACGTAAATCAGGGAAAAGTCAGGGACCTTTTTTTTACAGTTCCTGTCGCCACCCTGTTTAAGTCAGTGAAATTAATAGTATAAGCAAAAAAAAAAAAAACAAGAACGAAGTGAGAAAAAACTTTCATCTTCCTAACTCTTAATTTTTAGTTAATTTTTTTAAATGTCCGATTTTAAAAATAAGGCGGTGTCTTTATGTCGTCACAAATAATTAAATGATGTACTTTAGCGCATCGGTCTAAGTTACACTGTTATTTCAGCAGTTCCCAACTTTTTTAGTTGTGCGGCCCACCAATTTTGTAGAAAACAACATTGAGGCCCTCTAACTTCTATATAGTACTCGCACAAAATTTACTTTCTGGAGGGGGGGGGGGTAGACACCTGCTCATAACTGTTCTTAAGTGCAAATAACACACCGTATTAGGATTGCAAGCATGTTAAAAACCAGAGTTCTGGAGATGTTAATACCCTTCTCCTTTCATGCTGCGCCACTGATACAGATGTACTGTATAAGAACTAGAACAATTTTGAAAATAATTTTTATAAAAGAAAATAAACTATTGCATTCACTTAGCTGTTGATAGCTGACTGACATAGTTGTAACAAAACCCAAAACAACTCCCTCAACAATATTGTATACTATAATTGAAGCTGGATAGTTTTAGCCTCAAATAACTCGTCATATTCCATGCATATTAACAAAGAAGGATCACTTTTTACTTGAAGTTTGAAGCTAATACTAGTTTCCTTGGCAATTTCCTTTAAAGGAGTTTCTGATTCATTAGATTTCATCTTCAATTGTGGGGGAAAGTCCTTAAGAAATATGAAAAATCTGAATCTTAAAGTTCCTTATTGGTTATTCTGAGCCAGCGAGAGCTTTTAAGAGACGATACATTTAACAAGAGAATTTTCACACACACACACACACACACAAAAAAAAGGAATTAGGGCCCCAAGATTTATTTTGGTTCAGATTATCGACCAGTGTCCACGGCCCATTAGCTCGCTGTTCGCGGCCCACGGGTTGGGAACCGCTGTAAGTAAATCTGTTTTTAAGCATTAAAAAAAACACTTAGCGCTGATTCTTTTCTGCCGAAACTTATGCCAATTTGCTATCATTACATCCACCTGGTTTTGTGTTCATTTCGAATATATACTCGTTTTTGCAGATGGCTGGCTGGTGTGTTATCAAACCCTGTCCTCTCTGACTCATCCGTCAAGATTTAATTAACTTGAGTGCATGACAACATTCTGTACAGTTTTTTTTTATTATTATTATTTTAGGTGTCGTTGATTTTAATTAGACTTTGCCCGCATGGTTGCCTATTTTTATGACGCGGTTTCGTGTGTTTGTTCGCTTGATAGGTGACGCGTGTATGGGTGGGTTCAGCTTTTTGCTTTTATAATATAATCATCCAAGTCGTTCAATTTTAACAGGTGTGTGGGGACGGGAAGTTTGGGTTGGGGTCATATTATTCGAAGATGAATTAGAAATAGGCAATGTCGTTCTTTTTAATGAAACTTTCATTAGAGCATCGTTCATTTTTTTACCCGTATGTTGAATTCGTTCATTTTAAACAGTTGCGGCTGATTTCTCTCCATTTGAAATGGACACAATTTTAAATGGAGTAAGACTTTTTGAAATTGTGCTAATTGTAGAATACTTTTGAAATTGTGTCCATTTGAAATGGACACAATTTCAAAAGTATTTAACCTATTTGAATAATTCTTTTTTCTAAAAATAAATAAGGGTCCATATATCCTTTAGACATCGTTTTTGAAAATTTAGTTAGGTTTTTTGATAAAGAAAAAAAATTTATTTTCGTGGCGAAAAACTGCATTTTTACCGATTTTATGATTTTTTTTCTCCATGAAAAAAGTTTTTTTTTTACTAAACGGATATAAAAAAAATTCTATTCCAAAAATAACAATTTGATACCAGCAATTTAAAAAATGAAATTTAAATTGCTAAATTTTATTTCACAAAAAAGTAAAATTGATGTGACGTCAGAAAATTAGCGAAATTGTTCTTAAAAAAAAAAAAAAAAAAAACCCCACCAAATTCCGTTCTCGAAAATATTTTTACTATGTTGAGGGAATTTCAAATTGGTATTTCCTGAACTTGCAAGGTAAACAGAAAATTCGAAAATGAGATATTTGCAATTTGAATTGGATTTTGCACAAACCGTGTTGTTATTAACCGAGTATTATTAACTTATTCTTTCATGAAAGTACTTAAATTAAACTGAAACTATGCACTAAGTTCAGTTTTTGAAAATAAATATCACGTCAATTTGTCATGAAATATTTGTTTTCAAAAACTGGCATTTTGAGCAACACTTCTATTTTATTAAAGAGCATACTTAAATTTAAATGTATCCATATTTTTTAAATACAAATAAAATCGAAAGCTTTATCCTGATCTCATTGAAAAGCTGCACATGTGCTAAATCATTGAGAAATTTCATAGCAGAGGTGCTTGTGAAAAAAAAATTGACTCCCACCTCCGTGTATAAATGTTGAAATGCTTAGGACATTCTGCCGGGTCGGAACACTTGTTATACATCCCGCAGTTGACAGTTCAGGATTCAGACCCTTATAAGAAATCCGAATTTTTCCGCTTTTTATTCTCTTCAACAAGTTACTGTCAGTATCACCAGAGGGGAGGGTATTTCCTCCCAACTTTAGTGAAAAGACTTCTCAACTTGGTTGACACTCATTGTCCAACGTGACGTCATCGCTCATGGCATAGTTAAAAAAGTCTCAAAAATCTTACATCAAATCGTGAACTTGATCCGCTTTGAAGACCTCTGACTTGTTAGAGCCAATCAACCGTATCGCTCTCTTACGTTCCTCATCGCACCCTCTTTCGAATCTCTCTTCTTTGCCTCATTGACAGGCTTACGAGAGGAGGAAAAGAAATTTGACGCCTTTTTTTTTACTAACAGTTGTGAATTTCCTTACAAAAATGGGAATTCATTTGTTTAAATACAGTGTTTAAAATTAGGTACTGCATAATTTCGCGAGATTTCAATCATGACAAATATCTATACATAGAACAAGATGTTTGTGTGTGTGTGTGTGTGTGTTTGTGGCGCGCATCCTGGGAAAACGGTAAGGCCTAGAAAGATGAAATTTGGTACACAGGTGCAGTTTTTACTGAAAATGTGCACCTCGGGCTTCGATTTTTGATATTTTAATTAGAAAAAAAGTTATTTAATGTTTTATGCTATTTTTAGCACTTTTTAGTACTCTTGACCTCACAGATCCCGAACCAATCGCGCCAGACGGATATTTTTTGTACTATTGAGTAGGAAATTTAAGTTTAAATATGATGAATGAAAAATTTTTTAAGATAGAGCAATTTTTGTATTTTTTATGAATTTTTGAAAAACCTTTAATTTGCATGTTTTTCTGGGTTTTATTTATTTCTAATATCATCCCTGCGAGAAGTATCAAAGGGTCAATCCATTTCAAATCACCCAGTCAGTGTTGCTCAACATTTTTAATTTTCCCGATTCTTTTATCATGGATTACCTATGGGTAGACATTAACAAAACTGCAATTGAAAAAAATTTACTAGCCATATTTTTTATTTGGCAGCCATTTTTAAAATGGCAATTTGGCAAATTTGACAAAAAACAGAGTTTGCGGAAAATTGTATTGCCAATTCATTTTTAAAGATATCAAAATAATTTAAAAGCCAGTGTGTTAAGCATAAAATGACCTTTAAATAGACCATATTTTTATTTTCCTATCATGCAGGAAAGTCAGTTAAACTCTTTCTCTAAAAAATCGGAAAAAAGTTAACAATCACTAATTTTTGAGACCGTAAATTTTTAGGAAGGAAAATAGACTCAGCAATATTATTTTATTTCTGTGTTTGAGTACTCATAGTACTACCAACAGCATAAGTTTTAGTCTTTAGAATGAACTAGTGTTTTTCTACGGCTTTTCAAAAATGGCCAAAAACACGTTAATGCCAATTTTCGTAGGTCAATATCTGAAAAGGGACTGAATGAAAAAAAAGTGAAAATTTTATAAAATGTTCTTAATACTAATAAGAATGTCTCACAAAAAAATTATGACTGATATTCAACTACGTTTTGAGTTATAGAGCTGTGAATTTCAATAAAAACGCTACCGTTTTAAATACACTCGTGCAGTGCTAAAGTAACAACTATAGGCTTAAAATTATTTAAACTGGCAAAGTTAGTTGATGCTTAAGTCAATAAATTATTATTTAGAGTTTTAAAAATAATTTACTTAGTTTATATTTAAATGCAGCTCAAGTTATAATATATAATACTGCCAAAAACACTTGTTAAAATATAAACAACAACAACTCGCCCATAAAGCATCTTAAGCTAATATTCACCACAGCAGCTGGGAAGAAAAATTTTAATTCTGTGAAGTGTTGTGTGGTTTTCTTCTCTTTATTTATTTATTTATTTTTTAAATCTATCTTTAAATGCAGGTAATGATCTAAACAAGAGCCTTGTAATAGATGATCTGATTTTAGTAGAATCCACCATCAACACTGATTTCTTTCATATTATCTAACGTATCCAATTAAATATTCTTGAGCAATTCTAGCATTTTAAAAAGTTTATATTTCTTTTAATAAAAATCGTTCTATCATGAAAACATAATAATGACATGGGATAAAATTATTTATATACTCTAGTTTAAATTAAATTTTCTTGCTTTTACTGGTATATCAAAGAACAGATGAAAAACAAAAGAAAGAAATAATGGCTATTTTTGCCATGGAAGAATTCGAAAGATACTGTTGTCAAAAGCATGGATTTTTCACATTCTTCTCTCTTTTTTGGTTATTTACTTGTTCAGTAAATCTGACTCAAGCATTCAGTTGCCCATCTTTGTTTTTCTTGTTTATTTTTTATGGGTTTTGGGGTTTAAATCTATTGGTGTAAGAGAGGCAAAAAAAAAAAAAGTAGTCTGCAACTGCTTGTACAGTCAAGATCTTTTCTGGTGCTCTCAAGTCTAGACTCCAAGGTGACATGCTTTGGTATGGATGAGGTTCAGTTGGTGATAGTTATTTGACTAGTGAACATGTCCTGCTTTAGAGTGTAGTTTTGGAATTGTATTTTTCTGTTTGCATTATTGTGCTTTTTTAAATCCCCCTAATATTAGCTTTCAAGAATTTAATTGATTGTTTAAGTATTCGGTATGAGTTGTTTTGTGGGTGAACTAATAAGTGAACAGTGTCATAAACAACACTACAACAAAGAAGTACCTAAAGAGTTGATCAAGGTATGTGACTTGCCATCTGAAGAACAATGTTTGCTAAAATTAAGAATTTCAAATGAAATTACTAATATTTGTCATTACCACAGAGATAAATATTTACACAAGTACAACCACATTTTTGGGAAAAAATGCTGTGACCCATTTGGTAGCCACAAAAGGCCAATCAAAAACGGTTTGCGTAAAATACTAATTGAACACCTTTCCAAAAGTAAAAACATGAACATTGAACTAATTCCTGGACAAGCTCTATGTTCAAATTGCGCAACAAAAAATTTTTGTAGAAAAACTGCCCGAAGATGAAAAAAATAATGCTGAGGATGATCCTGAATTTCTTCCTGACCCTTTTGAATTAGTAGAGGAGAATTCGTTGTATCAATTGGAATCCATTTGTGAAACTTTGGAATTGTCTCCTTTATGTAAAATAACAAAGCTTAACACAGAACAACGACTGTCAGCTTTGCAAAGAAAAACTGATAAAATTACAAGCACAGTCAAGCGAAAATTGGATGAATCTTTCCATAATGACTTAGAAACACAGAGTTTAAATGAAACAGATACTTCAATTAGTGAGTACTACGCACTCATTACTAAACTAAAAGAAAAATTCAAAGTGTCTAGTAAAGATGATAAAATTAAGATAATTAGTCTACTGCCAAGCTCATGGTCAAAGAAAAAAATAGTTGAGGACTTTGGTGCATCTGAATACATGGTAAAGTTAACTAGGCAGCTAGTAAAGGAACAAGGTATTTTGCCACATCTTTCAAAAAGACAGGGCAACCGAATAAGTGAAGCTATTATTAACTGTGTTAAAGAGTTTTACGAAGATGACGAAAATAGTCGCTTATGCCTGGTAAAAAGGAATATGTTTCAACTATGATTGACAATGTCAAGGTGCAAAAACAGAAAAGGTTAATTCTTCTCTCACTCAACGAACTCTACAGCATATATAAACAGAAATATCCAAATCACAAAATTGGTCGCTCTATGTTTTGCGCTTTCCGACCAAAGTGGTGCGTTCTTCCGGGTTCATCAGGAACTCATAGTGTATGTGTTTGCAAACATCACCAAAACAAAAGCTTATGATAGAAGGAGCAAAGCTTAATTTAAATTATAAAGACCTCATAGCTTTCATGGTATGTGATATTGAAAATGAAAAATGTATGCTTGACACCTGTTCAAAATGTCCTGGACCAGATACCCTGCTTGATCTCTTACAAAATCAAATTGACAATCTGCCTGATGAAGTTGCTTTCAAACAATGGGTGCAAACCGATAGAGCTGAGCTCATAACACAAGTAATGTCCAGTGAAGAGTTTCTGCATTCTCTTATTGATAAGCTTACTCTTTTAAAATCCCATCATTTTATATCAAAAGTTCAAGCTAAACATTTCAGGGAAACTAAAGAAAACTTGGAAGATAACCACTGTTTAGTGATTGGTGATTTTGCAGAAAACTTCACATTCACAGTGCAGGACGAAATACAAAGTTTTCATTGGACTAATACACAAGCAAGTCTTCATCCGTTTGTAATATACTACAAAAAGGAAGGAACGGTGAGTTGCAAATCTATTTGTGTTATTAGCGACCACCTCGATCATAATACAACTGCTGTGTACACATTTCAACAGCACCTCATCAGGGAAATCAAGAAAATTATACCAAATATTGAAATGGTTGTGTACTTCAGCGATGGCGCAAGCAGCCAATACAAAAATAAGAAAACTTTGAATGTCTGCCAACACAAAAACGATTATGGTGTGCAAGCCGAGTGGAATTTCTTTGCCTCATCACATGGGAAGAACTCTTGTGATGGGATTGGCGGAACAACAAAGCGAGAAGTAACACGAGCATCCCTCCAAAGACCTTATACAGATCAAATCCTGACTCCACAAGACATGTTTAAATACTGTCGGAACAACATTACTGGAATCAAATATGTATATGTTTCTTCAGCTGAAATTGAGCGAATGGAAACAACACTGACCGAGAGATTTGAATGTTGTTTAACAGTGAAAGGTACAAGAGGCTATCACAGATATGTTCCCTTAAGTAACAATGAAATAAGGTGCTTTGTTACTTCCACAGGCTCGAGATTTGATGATCATCAGACTTCAATATTATTTACAAATGTGTCGTCTTTCACAAATAATGACTTTGTTGCCTGTATATACGATGAGAAGTGGTGGCTTGGAAAAGTTGAAGACAAAAGTGAAGGTAACAATGATATTTTGGTGCATTTCTTTCATCCTTCTGGACCAAAAACTGCCTTTCAACTGTCAAAAAATGATACTGCTTGGGTACCCGCAAAAAAAATAGTACGTAAAGTTACTTCATTGGAGCTCACAACAATGTCTGGAAGAACACACAACATAACTGATAAACTGTGCAATGAGATATCATATTTGTTTAACTCTTTAATCAAAATTACAGCTGCCAAGTAGTTACAAGTTTTACATAAAGATATATAGAAAAACATTAGTGTGTGTTATAGTTTGTGACAGTGTAGTATATAAAACATATGAGCAAGTTCAAGCATTTTACCGGTAGTACTACTACTACAGTCCTGAATTTTTAAAAAAGAAGAAATGCCAGTTTAAATAATTTTAAGCCTATAGTTGTTACTTTAGCATTGCACGAGTGTATTTAAAAAGGTAGCGTTTTTATTGAAATTCACAACTCTATAACTCAAAACGTAGTTGAATATCAGTCATAATTTTTTTGTGAGATATTCTTATTAGTATTAAGAACATTTTATAAAATTTTCACTTTTTTTCATTCAGTCCCTTTTCAGATATTGACCTACGAAAATTGGCATTAACGTGTTTTTGGACATTTTTGAAAAGCCGTAGAAAAAAAACTAGTTCATTCTAAAGACTAAACTTTATGCTGTTGGTAGTACTATGAGTACTCAAACACAGAAATAAAATAATATTGCTGAGTCTCTTTTCCTTCCTAAAAATTTACGCTCTCAAAAATTAGTGATTGTTAACTTTTTTTCGAATTTTTAGAGAAAGAGTTTAACTGACTTTCCTGCATGATAGGAAAATAAAAATATGGTCTATTTAAAGGACATTTTATGCTTAACACACTGGTTTTTAAATTATTTTGATATCTTTAAAAATGAATTGGCAATACAATTTTCCGCAAACTCTGTTTTTTGTCAAATTTGCCAAATTGCCATTTTAAAAATGGCTGCCAAATAAAAAATATAGCTAGTAAATTTTTTTCAATTGCAGTTTTGTTAATGTCTACCTATAGGTAATCCATGATAAAAGAATCAGGAAAATCAAAAATGTTGAGCAACAAATTTTACTCTTTTTGGGTGATTTCAAATGGATTGACCCCAAAGCCTCATTTCTAAAATTTAAGTTATTAATAGTAAAAACATTTCGCCCCCTTCAGAAGAAAAAAGTTTTGAAAAATACGCAATAGTTTTTTTTTATAATTTTTTTAATGGCAGAACACAACGCGAGCTGTTCGCTTGCCGGCTGAGTTCCGAGCTTACCTCATCACGTGATCCAACTGAAATCGTTTGCCTTCTCTTCACTTTTTTTTTTTTTTTTTTTGCAAGCCCTACTTTTTGAACACTACGGGGAACATAGAGCCTTTATTTTTGAGGTCTATTTTGATTAAATAAATAAAGCCCGCGATTTTTTGCATGATCTTCGTTTCAGTTACGAATTGGCGGTTAGGTTAGGTAGATACAGAGATAGATAGAGGTTGAGTGGACAAAAAATGTTTTTGTTTTCGAATTAATACTTATATAAATAAAAAAACATTGTACTGTCAGGAGGTAGATATGCGCAGATCGTATAGATTGACAGATAGACAAATATAGAGTTCGATATAGCAGATGGACAGCAAGAAAGAGGCATGCCCGTCATTTAAGGAATTTCAACGGGCCATGACTTTGAAAAAACAATGCTTTCACATAAAAGTGGAAGTGCTTTTTGTTATTTTTCGACAAAATTTGCATGAAGAGTACGTCGTTTGTGTCTCCCCCTCCTTTAAAAATGTTTGTGTCTCCCCCTCCTTTAAAAATATTCCAAACGACGGAACTGGAGATAGATCTAGAAAATATTTTATTCAAACTACTAATGATATACATAGATATAGATTGATTGATACCGCCACGAAATTTGTTTAAGCAGCCGCCGAAGGCGGCAACATCTGTCTGAAAAGGCGAATGATAATATTGAGAAAAAAGAGAAAAACATTGATTAATACCGTCGCTAAATTGTCTGAGCAGCCGCCGAAGGCGGCAACTCTGGCGCAAAAAGGTGAATGGCGTAAAAAGGCGGACCAGCTGGTCGCCGCAGGCGGCTAGTAAATAAATAAAAGTAAAAATATCCAAGGAACTACATGACGACGGTAAGTGCAGGGGAACAAGAACAGCATCACTTGAGCAAAAAAATAATTTCAGGGGAGGGCATGTTTTTTTTTTTTTTTTAGTTTTTTTGCTGTGGTCCAAAAATAATGAGGGGGAAGGGGGTGGGGGTATGTGTGGGGATCAACGACCACAGAGTCTTATTTTGTTTTATAATGCCAAACCAAAAGAGGTATGACAAATAAATACCTTTGTGCTGAAAAGTAAAGTATTAAATAACAACGTCATAAAGCACAAATTGCAGATTAACTGCAGACACGTGTTTCGGCGGTGTAAGGAACGCTTTTTTCAATGGAAAAGTAATGAGCTTATGGATGAAAAGTCTTTTGTCGGATGTCTATTCATCTATAAGCTCATTTCTTTTGCATTGAAAAAGGCCGTGTAACGCCGAAACACGTGTTGTCAATAATCTGCAATTTGTGCTTTTTGACGTTGTTATTTCGAACTTTACAAAAAATTTAGTTTGTGCACATGTGAGGATAAGGTTCTGTTCAGTTTTTTTTCTGAGGTCCAAAAAGTAATTTTTTTTTTTTTTTTTTGAGGAGGAGGGGGTATGGTGTGGGGCCAACGCCCACAGAACCTTATTTTATTTGAACAATAGTGCCGAAGCCGCCTGCCTTGTCTAGTGGTCAGTGAAATCTGACGGCGACAGGAAGGTCCGGGTTCGAATCCCGGCGCGGGCATGGACGTACTTCCTCTCTCCTGTCCTTGTCCTTTCTTTGTGTGAATGTGTTGTTATGCTGTGAATGGTTGCATGCCCTATAAACGGGTCCTTATGTCATGAAGTCGGACTTCACACCAAATTACGGTACAGTTGGAAAAGTGAAGCAGCGCACCCCAAATTGCCAGCCTAGCTGGCACACGACAAGAAGAATAATGCCGAACCTTAGTTTATGTACATCCAGCTTTTGGTTTAGGGGGCGTCATTTCCGAAGCCTGTTTTGGGGGCAAAGTGGGGCGAATGTTTCCAAAAAAAAAAGTTCCCAAATCGCGGCTGTAGCAGGGTTGGCTAAAACCCTGGTTTTTTTAAAAAAAAGCCCATGGACCCAGGGTTTTTTAGGTTTCTTTAAATAAAACCCAAAAAAAACCCAACCAAAGCTGGGTTTTTTAAAAGAAATGTGTTTTTTTTTGGGGGGGGGGGTGTTTTTTTAGGGAAAATGTGGGTACTTGTAGCATATTGTAGCGTAAGTATATGGACAAAGCACACAAATTGTCTTGGGGTAAAAAAAGCTGGAAAATTCAGCGTTTTCTGAAGAAAAGTATAAAAGACGACAAAACCCAAGAATGGTAAAGTTTCAGATTTTTTAGTTTCCACGATTACCAACAATTAAGGCAAAGTTACTTCTTGAGTGATAAAATCTATTGTTCGTTTTTAATAACTAGATTTTTTTTTTTTTTGAATTTTACTTGATTGTATTTCATTTTGTTATGCAAAACTACTGTAGAACCTCAAGTAGTTTAAATCCCTTTTTACTGAATTCCATCTTAATCAAGACATTTCTTTGAATTTTATGTTGTGTTACCTTGTGTTTATTTGAGATTTGTGACGTGTTGGTTTGCAGAAAATAATTAAAATGAAAGCCTTTTAGCTAGAGTAATCCTCTGCACAAGCTACAAATATTGAGAAAATCGATGTGATAAGACTTAGTCAAGATAATTTGAGTTATTTATTGACCAGTTAAAGAAATAAGTTAAATATCTTTATTTAAAATCTTTGAAGTATTTTTTTAATGCCATTAAGCGTTAAGAAATACTATTAAAGTTCAAAATTCAATTTTTATGTCCATTGTCTGTGGTGAAGAACAAATAAATAGAAGTTTAAATTGTGAAAGTATTTAAATTAATTAATTTTTTAAACACTTCTCAAATTTAAAAAAAAACCCCAAAAGTGGACTAAATAATGGGGTTTTTTTTAAATGTTTTTTTTTTTTTTAACCCATTGGGTCCAACCCAATTGGGTCCAATCCGGCCAACCCTGGGCTGTAGACTCTGCTTGGTCACTAGTGGAGGTATCATGACCCACTCTAGATCCGCGCCCGATATACGGACGGTTTCGCTCCCCCCTCAGGTAAATTCTGGCTTTGCTTCTAGCGACAACTGGCATAAATTGCAAGTTGAAAAATGGTATCACATTCATATTTCTGACGCAATCAACCTTGTCCTTTTTATCGCTTTCTCTCTGCAATTCCGACATTTCTGAAACCATATGCCACGAGCCGGAGTTATCTTAGCCGCGAAATTTTCACAAAGAATGCCGCTGCGCAAACATGTACCTGGGAAATCCTGTTTCTTCGTGCAATCGCAAACAAGAACGAACATGTTCTTGGCGCGCGCGACCTTGTCGAGGTTACGCATTTTCATCATATCAGGAGTTCAGCTCCCCCATATTTAATTTGAATTTGTGCAGTTGTTACACTCGCTATAAAGACGAATGCTCTGTCTTTTAATGCCCTTTTAACAGCAGAGCCGATTTACTTCCAGAAATAGAATATTTATTCTAATTCGGGGGGTAACAACTGTGACAGGAACAGACTCTTCATGAAAAGACGACCCGCCTTTTTTGTTTGTGCTAACAATCAAATAATGGGTTTAAAAATTTGTTTGTGCTGTATTACCCAAAAAAGAATAATTATACTCACAACCATTAATTTTTTTCCTCAACCTTTCCTTATACCCTTTTGTATCTTGAACCCCTATTTTTGAAATTAAATCTTAAAACTGACATTTGCTTGACTTGTCGATAGTTTTCATACCTTTTAGTTTTTGTTTACTTTTACTGGGGTGATTATTGCTATTTTTTCGAGTTTTCATGATGTTTGGGGTGTAGGGCGCCGTTCTCCATATACGCCGCATACTCTCAAAGTCTCAAACATTTTTTAGACATATGTATATGATCGCATACACATTGTGCATAGTGTATTACTGGGAGTATACCCTCAGAAAAATCGGTAGGAACATCACTGGTTTTTAGTTTAATTTTTTTTGCTTGAATTCGGTGCGAGGTAATTTATTTATCGTTTCATACACATTTCTCTTTTCATTCCGCAACATGCACTGAAACTTTGAAATGCTATGTTTATTTATTCTTATTAAGGATTTGGTAAATTATAGCTTTTGCTAAACGTAAATTTAGTCCAATTAATATGAAAAGTAATAACTTCATGCGGGCAGTGGAACTTAAGAAATGATGTCACAAATGTCATGGTTTTTGTCCGTCTGCCATGCACATTAGGATACCCCCCCCCCCCTCAAATTAAAGTAGATGTATCAAGTCGCACAACCTCTTATATTTTTCTTTTTACGTCAAAACAATTGCAAAAATGTTTTGTATGATTTGAACAATGGCAACCCGTTCCGACTTGTGTCTGAAAGTGGGAACCAGCACTGTTACTAGGCCGAATCGAAAAAACAAAAAAAAAAAAAAACTTTTCTTGGTAGTTTGATGTTTCATGTTGATTAAACTTTGCCCCTATAGCCCCAAATGAACCACAACAATATTTATCTAAATTTAAAAAAATATTTAGGTGTCCAGCGGGAAGCCTGAAAATTATATTTTTTTTTCAAAAAATTGATTTATGTATATGTTTATTTAAAAAATGTAAGATAAATTTTAACAAATTATCAAGCTGAAAAATATAAACCATAAAGTAGGTAGTAGGGTTAAATGGACTGCGATATTTGAGTTTCCCACATAGTGAAAAAAATTGGGATTTTTTTAAAGTTTTGTTAAATTTTTCATTATTTTTGTATTATTCATTTGCAAATGTTGATTTGAAAATGTGTTCGCTAATATTTTTTGAACTTATTCAAATGTGTAATTTTTTGAAAAATGAATAGAAAAAATCAATAAGAAGAAAATTATAAATTTTAGGCCTCCTGCTGGTCGCCTAAATAGTCTTTGATTTGGATAAATATTTTTGTGGTACATGTGGGGCTGGGGTTTTTCGTAACTCCAATAAACTATAGGGGGCGCTGCAGCCACTGTCTAATGGCGGATGAAAAAGGTAAAACAAACAAATGCCGTAACTTATAACTTGCTTTGACGCTTAGTGAATTGCGGTAATTTTTCATCGTGTTTGTGGGAAACTTTATTTTCTACTCTTCTGAAATTACATTTCATCACAAACTGTCTGAAGCCTGTAATTTACGCCAAAGAAAATACGTGGAATGGAATATTTTACCTTTTTCTTTAGTACTATTGTTAATCACTGCAAGGTAGCGTATTCGAGCTCTCAAGTCAACTTTTTTCCCAAATAAAATTTCAAACATTAAGAAAAAGTTTTTTTCGATTCGATCTATTACGCAATGTTGGTTACACTTTCAGAAGCAAATCGGCACGTTTTGCGGTTGTTCCAAATTATATGATATTTTTAAAAAAAATGTTCTGACTTAAAAAATGAAAAATATAAGAGTGTTCGATTTGAAACCTCGATTTTTTTTTGGGACACTAATATTGAAGCGTCATCTCGCGGAAAAGTTACAAAAATAATGGATAATTTTTTCGACTGTTCGGTGTTCTAAATAAATTAGCAAATCGATTCCAACCTTCCTTCGTTGTGATGATAATTGTATTCTGGCCGCGGCAATTATCTCTTCTCCCCATCTTGCTCGGAAAACCTCATGCTATTCATCAAATTCCGCTCGCTTTGACATCTCGTGCATCACTATTTGCTGAGGTTATATCTTCCGTTGGCTCCTGTTGGGACACGCCTTCTTTGCTGTTTTTTATGAAAAATGCGAAGCGGTGCTAGGGGGCTCCAAAAACCAATTGCATTTTTTGGGCGCTTGATGAATTCGATTTCGTAGGTAGGTGCAATTAATTGTGGAAGCCAATAGATGAGCAATTCGTATAGCAGTTTTTGATTTATCAACGTCGATGTCTTAGACGCTTGGAATTTGAAGTTTTGCATAATAGGTTGTAGACTAATTCATCTTCATGTGTTACAGGAGGGCTGTGAAAACAAATATTTAACTTTGAGTAATTGGTATTGATTTTTTTCAATCTTGGTTTGTGTAATCTCAAGAAAAACTGAAGCAAATAAATGAAATTGCTTGACTTAGTTTCTAACTTATAAACTTCGAAGCTCTTGAACTTTAATTAATTTGATTTAGTCGAATGAGTTCAGGGCCATTTTTACCCTCATGTAGTAAGGTAAAGTTAACATAATATCATAGTGGAAAGAACTCAGAAAATGTCATAGTAAAATACTGCAGTAAAATAAAGCATAAAAATAAATTAAAATGCTTGTCATAGTTCAGTCTTTGCAAATTTAACTCAAAACTGAGGAGTTTTTTTTTAAAGTATAGTTTGTTAGTAAGGTCATATTCCTCCACCCCCAATAATCAGCGTGTGTACATCCAATCTCTATCTCTATATATTTGGATTTTTTAAAAAAAATGTTCTTACATAAGATTGGTTGAAAGCACGAAAATGTTTTCATGTCTCTAAATTTCGTAGGTTCACTATTTAATATTTAAGTAAATCCGATTCAAACTTGATTTTTCAGGGGTCTGTCCAGAATTTTTCACAGGGTCCTATTTTTGTGAATTAAAAAAAAAAATGAAAAATCAAATATTTTTGTGGAATTTCAAAATGCAAACCAAAATTTATCCATCAACATAGATTAGATTTCTGGTTGGCTACTCTTTTATTAAAAAATGAGTCCCATGAAAGGTCCGATTTGGTCAATCGAAATTTTGTGAAGGGTCCCTTTTAACTACTTAGATTTTTGTGAAGAGTCTTTTAAAGGACATACATTTCCTCTGGCCAGACCCTTGCTTTTTTTTTTTTAATTCCAAAATACTAAGATAAGAAGTATAATCCAAACGATCAGGTTTTCCACTAAATCTCAAACAAACCTTATATTTTTCATTCATTAAAGGAGCACGAAATAATTATGAGTCAGCAGTGTCCAAGGCATTCATTAGTTGAAGAGAAATATCTCCAACCTTTCTGTTTGAGTTCCATTTAATGAAATGGAAGATAACGACTTCGTGATAGCAATCCTCATAAGATTTTTGTGCCATTCAGCCTTGGGTTCTGTGCGTGTGGAAGAGGAGAGGTGGGGGGGGGGGGGGGTCACATTTTTCGGGAATTGACAAAGTGTTGCACGGCAATGATAGAAATTTGTCTTCCCTCTGTGTGGCGGTTTTTAAGTCGTGTGGAAATGATAAAAATTCGTTAGATTTTTCAAACAATATACAATTTATTTGAATTTATTGCAAACGTATTAATTATTTGTTGTCAATCTTTTCGGTTTTTTTGCTCTTATTACTTGTTTATGTTGTAGTTTAATGTAGGCTTGTTAGTTCAAAAAAAAAAAAAAGCCGTTATTAATTCCTGGTTTTGTGTATCGAACGCTTGTAATCTATTTATGGAGCTTCAACTGTGTATAAAACATGCATTCTTATCCCCCCCCCCCCTCCAAGGCCTGGAAAAATGTTCTTGACATATTTGTCGGAGAATGAAGCGATGTACTATTTTGACTTTTGAAATTTTGTATCAAAAAAAAAAAAAAAAAATTCAAATGTAATATTTTTTTTAAACTTTTTTCTTCCACATTTAAAAAACTTTTTTTTATATAAAATACAAAGTGGGAAAATGCGGTTGATAAAATTTTTAAGATGTATTTCCGATTTTCAATGCGTGAAATACGATTGTGTTGGCGTTAAAAATATCTGCACTTATTCATATTTATTGTGTTGAGAGGTGGCAGTAATTCTTATATTTGACCCTCTTTCTATTTTGTGTTTGCAGATTTCACCAGAGTTCAGAAACGACGGTCCTCCAAGCGGCTCCGCTTGAAGCAACTGAACAGAAAGTTCTTGCTCAGACCCAATGTAATGCTGCGCAGAAGTAAGTTTTGTATTTTATCCCCTTGTCAGAAAAAATCTGTTGAAATTGCTTCTAATTTTAAATGTAAATTGAAGTCAAAGGCTGTTAAGAAGTAATTTTTAACTCTTGTTGGGGCAAACCTAACTTGGCAGCGTAGAATGATGTGGTCAGGCTGTTGGTAGCTTCCCAACGCTGCCAGTTTAGCTTTGCTGCAACTGTAAGTTAGCTCACGGCGATAGGTATGAACTGAAATAGTGTATTTACATTCCTACTTGATTTCAGTACCTACTATAAGAGGGGTGTCCACTGTCCATGACCAGCTTGTCTATCATTGTTAAGATCATCTTTATATGTTGAGAATGTTACAATTTATAGTTGAGGCAAACGGGGGCGGACTGACCCATAGGCTCGCTCTACTGCCAGTGCACCCCTTGCGCCTTTTTTTTTTCCTTTTTCTTTTTTGCTCGCTCAAACCTGTGAGCTTTTGTTTTTTTTGCTCCCACAAACCTGTGCAACTTCGTTTATATTATTTTATTTTTATGTTATTATTATTATTTTATTTATTTATTTATTTTTTTGCGCCTTCGCCCCCCCCCCTTTGCCCTTTAAGAATCAAGGTTGGCCCCCGCTTGCGGGAGCCAGTCAGCCCCTGGGGGCAAACCTAATCTGGCAGCTTTTTAATGCTGCGATTAGGATCTGCCTGCGTAGCTTTCCACAATTCTATGATTAGTCTAGCAATGTAGCTACTGAGTAACATATTAAAAAAACACACACACACTGAACAATTATTTAATTTATTTTTAAGAACCTTCCCAACTCCAAAGAGATCAAATCAGTGAATGAAAAGGTCGAGCCATTCGATGTTTATATGGTAATTATTCGTTATTAATGTTATGGTTTTCATATAGAAGTACTCCTCATAATATTATTACAAATTCTGTAAATAGTTATTATTGTAGTAACGTAACCTGTAAATAGTTCCCGTAATGAAGATAAAACTCCTATACATTCGGCTGCAGTATACGATCCCCCTATTTCTTTTTTTCATTGATAAAATTTGTGAATGAAATAAGATAACGGTGTAC
Source organism: Uloborus diversus (assembly GCF_026930045.1). Classification (NCBI taxonomy): domain Eukaryota; kingdom Metazoa; phylum Arthropoda; class Arachnida; order Araneae; family Uloboridae; genus Uloborus; species Uloborus diversus. The sequence continues at coordinate 148,083,493 of NC_072737.1, forward strand.
GATTTTCGAGAAGCATTTGGAATCTTGTGGAATAGTTGAGAGATCTCTTTCGGTGTGTATAAAAGTGTCCCGCGTGATAAAAAGTGAGTTTCGATTGAGAATTTGTACTGAGAGTGTATTAGCTCTGTGTATTGCGAGGCATTTCGCTGTTTTGTTTTTCGTATTTGGAAGTAAATACGCGTGTAACCGTTGAGTTTACGGTGTTGTGTAATATTTGCTTAATTGCTGATGATTAATTTAGCAATTGTTGACGATCTTCCCTGTACATAGTGTAAATGAATTTCCTGTATTCTTAATCAAGAACTGCGTCGTCCTTTCAAGAAAGTTGGAAGTCGCACCAGATCCGTTACAATATTTTCGAAACCGTCCGCTCTGCCAACAAAATCCATGCTAGATTATAATTTCATAGCAGCATGAAAACAAAAAAGTTAACTTTGAAAACTCTTTTCGCCTCCATAAAAATCTGCAAAAAAAAAAAAAAAAAAAAAATCTCAGTACAAAATACAATCTCTATTAACAGCAAAGTTAAAACAGGTCTACCTGCAGTTGAGCTCTTTGTTCGATTGAAAACGCGTATTTCAGCCCCCCCCCCCCCTGAAAAATTGGCCTTGTTCTTTAGAGACAAAGTAGACTCCGAGTTCAGCTGAGAGCAGGACAAACTGAAGATGGAGGTGGATGGGAGGTCAAAGGGCTTTTCGAGTCATGTCTTTCGGCTCCGCGCACGCGCCCTGAAAAGACCACCCAGGCAGACGAGATAGATATCCCCCAATATAGAACCCCTCGCCCTGCCAGTATCATTGCTTGTGGTGCATGTTACTCCATAAAGTAGGCGAAACGATCTACCTGATGCCAATGGACTAGGTGTAAGAGACCTATCTAGTGGTTGGGCAGGCTTCATTAGGCAATGATACTCGCCCCTCTCCCCCCCCCCCCCTACAACACACACACAAACACACACACACACTTTTTAAGTATCAGCATTGATGGTTTTCACTATACAAAAATGTGCTAATTTTCTTGCACTGACAAAAAAATGCAGCTAATGATGTTGGATGTGTGTAAGTGTACGTGGGGGGGGGGGGGGGCAAGACCTAAGAATTTTTAGTCACACATTTGTCAAATAGTCAGGTGCGAGTGGTAGTTAAGAATCGAAAGTTGACGCAGGTGTGGGAATAATTTAGAACATTGTTTCTTTACCTTTGCTCAACTTTCAAAAAAAAAAAAAAAAGTGTTGCTCTATTGTGTTTGGAACTTATTTTCAAGCATAAATAGCCCGATTTCTCTCTTAATATGCAAGAATCTTTATCTTTATCTTCATCTTTTTATTTTTTTATACTAATAATAAAGCTGAATGTCCTCTGTCCGGATCTCTGTCTGTCAGGATCTCTGTGACGCGCATAGTGCTTAGACCGTTCGGCCGATTTTCATGAAATTTGGTGCAAAGTTAGTTTGTAGCATGGGGGTGTGCACCTCGAAGCGATTTTTCGAAAATTCGATGTGGTTCTTTTTCTATTCAAATTTTAAGAACAAAATTATCATAAGAGGGACGAGTAAATTTCGAAATTATCATAACGTGGAATCGTAACATGGGCACAAGCCAATTGGCGTGATACGAAATTATCATAACGTGGAACTGTAACATGGGTCAATTGGCGAGAAAATTCACCATATATTATTTGTAAATGTACAGGCGAACCAAAATACCTTTTAATTTTTCTATTACGAGCAAAGCCGTGCGGGTACCACTAGTAATATATAAAGTTGTAAATAAATAAGTGCAGTATCTGAGCTCCTGTGAGCTCCCATGTTCATTAAGCTCTGCTGTAAAACAGAAGGTGAAATTTGATATTTCTTGCTAAATAAGCTTTTAGTGTTGTTTCAATATGACAATAAGATAAGGATATCGGCAGTAAATTTTATGAAGATGTGCGAAATCCTGTTGGAAAGATTAGTCAATGCTTGTAATTCAAGAAGAAATCCATTTTATTCAATTGTATTGAGGATATTTGCTATCAATCTTTTTTGCGTGGGTTAATCTTCCTTATAGAATAGAGTAAACTAAATTAATTTTAACAGCAAACGATAATAAACAAAACCAAGGATTAGAACGAAAGAAATTGCCGCTGAAAAAAAAAATATTAAGTAATTTTAAACAATCACTGCAAATGTTTATATTAGTAGATTCCTACGAAGTCTTTTAAGTAGAAAATGTTGATTGGTTATTTAAAACTAATAAAAAGTATGAAAAAGCAATCTAAAATTTGTACAACTTTTAGAAACATAGCGTGAACACACACACCTGGGTGCAATTCTAGATTGTGAAAACTTAAATTTGTCAGAAACGAATTTAAGTTTTTTTAAGTGACAAATAAAATATCATCATCGACGGTTGCCATTTGATAAACGCTCCCTCATTTTAATACCGGTACCCGCATTTCCTCGATGCACGAACAGGAAACGATGTTGAATTTATTCTATCTTGATCGTCCCACTACTATCATCAGCTGATATAGAATTTTCTCTTCCGTTGCCATATGTTTTTTAGACTGCAAAGTTGAGCGACATTTTTTTTTTTAAGCCCACAGTCGGTTGTTGAGAGCATACCATGTTTGTTATTGTATGAGCAAAACATCTGGATCTGGAGAAGTTTGATTGGTTGGTTGACAAGAGTCGGACTTTTAGCAACATATTATGAAGAAAACTGAAAGAAATTTGCTACAAAAAAAAAGGCTATAAAATTTAAAGCACATCTCTCTTTCTTGAATATACTGGTTGGAAGTTCTGCTAAAAGTGTAGTCTGTTTTACGGACAAGAATTTTTTTTTTTTTAAATGTAAATATTAAGTTTTGTTACGATGTTACGAACTTGGCATCTGACGAAAAAAAATAATTACTGGGCATCCGAAAAAGAGTAAAATGTTGAAAATAATTAAACCTCAACTATATCGGCGAAATGAGTTATTAATTACACTAAGTTAGTAGTTTATCAGTGACATTACTAAACTAAAGGCATTATAGAACCGTGATTTTTTACTGATTGGAACATTTGTAAATATATCATCAATAATTACGTGTTATTGAAAGTCCGTGCAAATGCAAGTTTTTCGTTTAAAAACGTGATTCAGTCAGTTCGAAATTTTGCATCCTTTCAGACATATCGTCCGAACTCTCATGTACCATCCATTTTACGAAGAATATCAAACCGTATAAATTTGGATGGGGATCATCTTGCCGAAAATCTCCATGAGCCAGTTCACAAAACTTTGATCGGAAAGTGCACACACATTTTTTTTCCCCCAATTACAGTAAAACCTGTGAAGTTGACCACCCTTGTAAGTTGACCACCTGTCTAAGTTGACCACTTTTTCAGGCACGGAATCAGCCCTTATCATATAAATCAACCTTTGTAAGTTGACCACTAAAGTAGTGCACCGCAAGTGGTCAACTTACACAGGTTTCACTGTATTGCATTTTGCTATGCATGCGTTGCCCCCCCTCCCCATTCTTTTCGACCATTCGTTGCTCAGTTTCTCTAAGGTGGAAAACTCGGGTGACATTGACGCCTTTTTTTAATTCTTAATTTCTAATCCTAAGTGGCTTCAGCTGCGTTAATTTCTACGTGAAGTTGGCAGTGGCGAAAATGTCAACGCTCGGGATAATTAACTTGTTTTCGTTTCCGCAGCTTGTTCCCTCGTTTGCCATGATCGTCGCTCATTAGTGTGGAAAGGCACTGCCACTTTGCATAAGCAATGTCAATGAACTGCCGGAGTCTCAACTTGCGCGTTTTTTCGTATGATGGTTTCATTTCCATGGTTGAAAAACTCTCAAATTATCCCTCTCAGCCTCCGTTCACGTACGTTGCGTTATTGTATAGGTAATGTCACACCTCGGCAACGGAAGTGACACTATTGATTTAAAATCTAAATTTACTGGTCTTTCTGATAGAAAAACTCGCGTAAAGTTAGCTTACATGAGTGGTTCGTGGTGGCGTGAAAACGATATCGTCATCATTAGTGACATTCCCCCCCCCCCACACGCTTGCACGTTGTCAATGCCAAGTAGTCAAAAATTAAATATTCACCAATAAAGATTTGTTCATTTGAAAGTCGCAAAATTTAGGTTAACATAAAACCACAGCAAATTATGTCCCAGTGTAAGAAATGTTTGTGTAAATGAAACAAGGACACATCGCATCTTAATTTTGTATACATGTCCTTTTGAACGAACACCTGAATGTTAAGAATTCCAATTTCACCTAAGCCCTAATATTTCACCTTCTCATATTCGCTTATTAAAGTACTTGAACCTAAAACTAATGAATTAAAATTTGAAGATTTTTGAATTAAAATTTTTTCTTACTACAGATTCAGGATATGTCCCCTTTCATTCAAAACAAATAGTGTAGAGGACGGATTTGTTACCTTGTGAATCAAAAAGTTAAACTTAACACTTAAATAAACTGGGATTTGACCCGTTTGGGTTAAATTGAGTAACTGATGAAAGAGACTGAAAGTAACTGATTTGAGAGTAACTGGTTCGATTAAGGTCATCTAAAAGATTTAGGAAATGTCATAAAATGAGTTTTTCTAAAAAGTGGATAGATTACTTTTTGATAAATCACTCCTGATTTGCCGTTTCTACTTAGTACCATTAACTTTATAGATATTTTCAAAGATAATTAGGTTTGACTTACTAGCATACCCTTTTATGGCTGCATACTGTATACGTTGGGGAGGAGGCGGGGCATAATTCATTTCGAACTACCAATTACTATTTATGACTTTTTAATAGAGAGCTTCAATAGATTGATATGTCGTCGCCTCAAAGCAACAGTAGCTCGTTTTTAGGCTTCGATGTCTTGCTAGTGCTTTGAGGCGACTACATATATATATATTTATTTATTTATAAAACTTCACCTCAATTAATTTAATTGCGCTTTTCTATTATTTTTCTTACATAAAATCGGCCCGGAGGATTTTCTTGCAAAGCCTTTGACACACTATCTAGTTAGTTGAATAGGGTCGTTTCCAAAATTTTAAAAGTATTTTTTTCTGAAAGAGCATACTTATAAACATAGGGTCCGTTTAATTAAATAATTTGTTTAAGTTTAATATTAAAAAAAAAATACTTAAATCGGTGCGCTTTCATTGTTTACACTTCTGTCGTGTGACATCACAAATGATGAAATGCTATTCAATGTTCCCATTCACAGAACAAAATATTTAATTCGCATCTTCACTCACGTGTATTGGCAACGATATGGTTGATAGCAAGCGTAGAGCGCAATTTTAATTCGCTGCTTGATTATCATAACGTGGAAACGTAGTAGAAAGATGCGTCAAATTGCATCATTTGTGACGTCATCAAGACCACGCCTTGTTTGAAAAATCGGACATTTTAAAAAATTAATTTAAAAAAAACTGTTGGGAAAATGTAAGTATTTTCTGGGTCCATGTAAATTTTTTGCTCATTCTATCCATTTCAATGAATAAAAATAGTACTTTTGTCTGAAGGAAACCACCCTATTTTTCATCAGTGATTCACAGCTAAAAAAGAACTACTTTCTTAAAACTTTGTACATATTCATTGAATGGGCGTAGTTCATGTACGGTTAATTTAGTTCGCAGATTGGATTGCATTGGCTAAAACAATAATTATAAAAAGTAAAATTGATAAGAATCGTTCGTGGGAAAAAGTATCCTTTCGCATCTAACTTTGAAAAAGAGAAGTTTTTACCACGGGAAATTTTATTTGTGATTTATTCTACTTCACCATTACTTTCCATAAAAACATTGTAACTTCATGCAAACCTCCTCTTACTCAGGTGTAAAAAAAAAATCTTTTTAAGTTTTTGCTGCCGAAGCAATGTTCTTTTAAGGTGTTCCACTGCTTTGAACACCAAGGTTGATCTTTTTTTTTGCCTATTCCTGTGGTTTTGCTTCGTCATTTGGTGTGGGAAGATTCTCAAATGTGAGAAAATTTGCGTTCAGCCTAATGGCAGATGGTAAAAGTAACTGGACGGTTAGCAATTAGGTTGCGTTAAGACGAAAGTTCGTCTCATTTAAAAGCAGTTTTCGAAAACTTTTCCCAAGGGCTTCCTTTAGAGCAGCCGTAGCGAATCTTTGGCCGTTTGAAAAATTACCTGGCAGATTAAGATTTTGTATGTATGGGGGAGGAGGAGGGAGCACTTTCTTCTTCTTTTCCCTGGGATCACACGTATTTTCATGTTTTAAAATAAACGCCATTTGTTTCTGCTGTTCCACCTCTTTGGAGTTTTAAAACGAAGGATTTTCTGCTTTTAAGTATATAAAACCTTTTATTTTATCGTTGCGATTACAAAAGGAAAAAAAAAAAAAAAACAAACAATAACAAATAACGCAAACAATAATAACCCTCGAACTTCAAACCTGGGTAGAAATCCATCCCAGGTAAAATTGTGTTTCAGTACTTTTGACCAGGTTTTCAACACTTATAGCTATTCAAATCGCATTCTCGCCAACTAAACCTTGATAAAATTCAATTTGCTCTCCAGCACTCTCTTCGGCAGGAACAAACATTGTTCCATTGTTGCTGTGCATTATGTGTTAATGTACTTGTGGATCATATTGCAGTTTTCAGAACGATTTCACGAGCAAAAATCACATGGGGTAAATACATAACCCAGTTGTAGTTTACAGGTAAAAAACTGGGTTTGTAGTTTTAGAGTTAAATTAAATAATGCAAAGTAATATAAAGCATTGTCTAAAACCAAGACCAACCTACGTACGTAGGGTATGATCTCTCAAATGAAACATCAACCTTGACCTCGCAAAATTGAAATGTCTTACCTCTGTGGCTAATTTCTTAAATCACCGCAAGGTGGCATATTCAAGCTCTAGAACTGCAATTTCGTAGTTCTATAGCTATAGTACGCCACCTTGGGGTGATTAAATAAAAAAAAATTGCCAAAGAGGATAAAACATTCCGCTCCACTTTCCTCCAGACAATTAGTGATGTTAATATGATTCCAAACGAATACAAATGAGGAAAACCGGTAAACACGAAGAACAATTACTGTCATTCACTGAGTTGAAATTAAAAGCAAGTTAAAAATTACGTTATTTTTTTTTTTACCTCTTTTAGCCGCCATTAATCAATCTACAGTGCTTCCTATTGTTCATTGGAATTGCCAATTGATAAATAATAAATGTGTGTTTTAAATGGTTATTCACTGGATCAAGTAATTTATTTTTTAACTTCTGTTACAGATTCCACATGATCCGGAAATTCTAAGGGATTCGAGGTGAAATTCTGCCTGGAAGAAACGCTGTCCTGCTAGTCTCGGAAGAGGCAGTCCACCCTCCTCGTCTTCCATTCCTCCCAGATGGCGAAGAGTCAAAAGAAATAATTTTTATCGTTATATTATATATATTTGCACTTTTTGTGCGTTTTATATGTACATACAGGTCTTCGCTCATTAAAGTGTTTTATTCTTTTCCTATCATTTTGTAATGTTTTTATTGCTCATGCAAGATCCATTTTTAAGGTTTCAAGGATGTTAGAAGCTGTAACCAAGGCCGCACTTGATTCGCTTACGCTTTACGGGCCTAGATATTTTATTACTTTTCTGTGTTAAAGTGATGCAACTAGTAGTTAAAGATGATCTGCTCTTGAAATTCTCGAAAAATACAAACTTCATAAGTCGCACATTTTGACCACAAGAGGCGCTGATTCTAATCCTGTGTATCCCATCAATCAATGGCAACGTTTCAAAGTTTGTTTTTGATTGGATAAGGATTGGATATTTTGATTGTAAGAATGGAAAACAGGGGTTGCCTCTTTGTTGCCATGAGTTTCAGTGATTGTACGGCCTATAAGAATTAAGTGCGGCCATGCTTTAACAATAGCTTAGAGCTAATCAACAACATTTTAAGCAGTAGTAAAACTCACTGAAAAACAGATGCAAAACCGTTACAAACTAGGGAGAGCAAGTTTTTATGTTGAATCAACAATGTAATTATCCTCGTTATCGACAGCTTTTTGCCATCTAGTAAACACATTTTCAACCCCGGATAGATACAAATAAATCGATTTTTAGAGCAAAATATCTTTAAATGGCATCTTTGATACAAGCCAAACGTTCTAGTTTTTTGTCTCATGGAAAGTGAAATCAAAGCCATTTGAGGCGAGAATGTTTCTACCATTAGCAGAAAAGGAGTGTTCCTGAAACATGTCGATGCAAGACCACACTGCTCAAAGCGAACCCTTAAAAAATTAATGAGCTGCGGTGGGCTCCTTCACCCACCATACTCGTTAGACATTCCACCATCTGGTTTTCCTTGACTCCGATCTATATGTGGGGGGGGGGGGGGGGAAGAACCTTGAAAATTTGTTCAATAACCAAAATGCCATCTCCAGATATTTTGCTCAAAAACCGTTTAATTTCTCTCGATCCGGGATTGAAAATGTGTGCACTACACGGCTAAAGGTTGTTGATACAGGGTGGCGACAGATCAGGGAACTTTATTAATTAGGGAATTTTGAAAAAATAACAAATTCAGGGAGAATTTATTAAATGAAGAAACTTTTTTTTTTTTTTTTTTTGCTTTGCAAAATAAAGCACCTTAATTTCCTAAGAGTCTTCTGCCAATTATCTGTTAAGAAAAAAGTAAAATTAATGGGGTGCTATTCAGTGGCGGATTGGTTGAAAAAATCGGCCCTGGCATTAGGAGATACAGCAGCCCCATAGCTCTTTTAGATATTAAATTTTACTTAACGATTGGGATATCACTTAAATATGAGGAAATTATTCTTAACAAGTAAATATGTTTTATTTAAACGAAATTTAACCGATAGGAACACTTTTGCGCTTTAATGGTGAACAAATTTCTGTAATGATAACACTGTTTGGCTAGTATGTCCTTTTCTGCAGTCATAACAAGTAACTTAATTGCCCTGTTTTATGAAACAGATCTATCGATGTTCATAGGTGAAAAACTAGGGCCGTCTTAGAACGTGATGGATCTCTCAACACAAACATACATTACAGGGCCCTATTATAAACATTCCCTTTTTTATACTGCCATATCATGACGACCCCCAGACTCGATACGAGGGCAAAAACCTGGTGGTAGGGGTCAGGTACGAGTTTGGCAGCCCCCCCTTTTTTTTTTTTTTGAAACGCATGTATCAATACAAAGAGAGAGAGAGAGAGATTGGACTTAGCTTTCTGGCTTCTGAGAGTTATTAAAGTATTAGCAATATAAACTTAATAGAAAAATTAACATTGAGTCTGAAATAGGGAGCTCTGGGGGGCCTCTCCCCGGAAAATTTTCGAAATTGTAATTTTAAAAACTCAATTTTAGACAATATTTGGTGGTGTTAGGGGAGCGTAGGTTCAGGGTTTCTCCTTTTGCAATTTTTCCGAAGTGGAAATCCAAAAACAGAATTTTAAATTATCTTCGAGTATATGCTATAAAGAGCGGTTCCGGGGGCTCTCCTCTGAAATTTTTAATAAGATATATTAGCTCTGAAAACGAAATTTAAGAAGATCTTTGGTGATTTTAAGTCGAGATAGATTTCGAGGCCATCCACCAGAAAATTTTCAAATTGAAATCTTAAAAGCCTTTTTTGGTAAAGACTAGGGCACCGGCAGTTACTCGAAAGTTAAGTTCCGAAAACGAAATTTTTGCTGACCTTCAGTGATATTAGGAAAAGGAGTTTTCAGGAGGCTCGCCCCGGAAAATTTTCGAAATTGAAGCACTAAAAACGAGATTTAAAACGTTCTTCATTGATGATGTCGAGAGAAAGGAGGAGACGGGACACTTTCCTAGAAAATTTTTGATACTGTTAATTTAAAAACAGTTTTAGATCATCTTTGGGAATGTTAAAAAAATGGGAGAGGTTCAAGTACTTTCCTCCCGCAAATTTTCGAAACTGGAATTCCATGTTATGGCGGAAGTGGTTTCGGCTGTTTTCTTATGAAGTTATTCAAAATTGAAGCCCAAAAATTTAAATTTTACACGATTTTGATGATATTAGGAAGGAGAGGGGAGGTTCTGGGGATCAACAGAATTCTTTCGATATTGTTTTTTATCAACTTATTTTTTTTTTAAACTGAGGGGCCCGAAACCGTAAGTTTGTATAGCGTACAGAATACTTTATGTTTCGTCAAAAAATGTTTGAAAGTCACATTTCGGCGGCCTTTGGCCTTTGATTTGATAATCTTAATAATGTAGAGTCTTTCATGCTCCTCAATGGTATTTTAAGATTGCATTTTTTTAAAATAATTAAATAATTTTACGGGAAAAAATATTTTGTCTCTTTTATTCCAGTTGTTATAAACAGGGTCGTCGAGAGCAAAAGGGGGGAAAAATGTCATAGGTCAATTTTTTTCACAGGCCCCCTTCTACACCTTTCACCGTTAGGATATTTTACCCTCTGCACGAGTTCATTTCCGAGCCGGGCCCCTATTCTAAGCTGACATGACCTCACGTCGGCCCTTGTTGTAAGTTGTATTTTATAGCATTTGATAATTGTTATTTATAAATAAAAGCGTCAAAGAGACCAAAAGTATTTTTACTTTTTACCCCGCTAAGGTTTCCATGTTTTTTTTTTTTTTTATTCATTTATTTTTTATTACACCACTAAAAATATATTGGCAGCCCCAGGAACTGAAAGTGACTGGTAACTGAAAGTGAGGCTCTAGGCCCACATTAATTTGGAGGCCCCCTAAAGACTATGCAGTGTTTGATTTACATTTCTAAAGCACGAATGCACTTTTGGAGGTCTCTTTGTCTAATCACACAACTATGTATGAATCCCCTTTGGGCCCCCTCATAATCGTGACCAAGGAAATTCGTTACTGGCAGAATGATTAAAAATTACCCTTTAAAGGAGTCCTTTTTCCAATTAATAATATATATTTTATGTATATATATTTATACAATTATATATATATATATTTTTAATATATGTATTTCTTATATCGTTGCAATGCTACGCATAATTCTTTGAAAAATTTAGGACCCCTTAGGAACATGGGATCCCAGGCCTAGGCTTAGTCAGCCTGTGTGGTAATCAGGCCCTGGGCAGCCCCATTTCAGAAATTTCCCCTCCCCCTCCTCTTGGTGACGGCCCTGTCTCCCTCCACCCGCAAGCTTTAGCCCATGCATAAAGAGGAGCTGAGGCTGCGTTTTGCGAATTGGCGTTATTCTAAACACATACGCGTTAAATTTACATTTTGCTGTTAGTAGACAGGCCCGAAATACTTTGCTGTTAGATGATCGGCCCACCGGGCAAATGCCCGGTTGCCCGCCGGCTGTATCCGCCACTGGTGCTATTATACACTGCCGCATATTTGTGCATCTTTTTGTTAAACTGTGAGCTTTTAAAAGTGCTCAGCTTATTAACTTTAAGTGGAAGCTCAACCAGGACGTATACTTCTTGAAAAAACATATTTATCTTGTGCAACATCATGAAGAGCCAAATTTAAAAAGTAACTTGTTTATTATGGCTATGATATATACAATGACATGTTAAAGGAAATATTGAGAATACGCCCTTTACATTATTAAGTAGCTCATAATACTTTAAATGACTTCTGAATCTAACATTCTAAGTCAAAGTATGAAACGTTAAACATACTGAGCTATGATATTCATATCAAGAGCAGTAAGCCGAAACTATCGGCAAAAACGGACAGACTCAACTGAGCTGCCGAAAGAAACAACCTAGTCCGACTTGGGTTGAAATTGAAAGGGAAGAGAATGAAGCAAAGTGCAGGGAACCTAAATGCTACCGGCAATTTGCATATTCTGCTGACTTCACTGTTAAAAAAATTTTCTGAAAATAACGGATAAAGTACCGGCAGCAAAGTTGCCGTAAATATTACGTTTCCGTTAAATTATTTTCCGTGACTTAACAGAAGTTCCATTTCTCATTTCTCCGTTTAGTTCTGTTCTTCCATTTATAAATTTTCCGTGATTTAACGAAAATTCCATTTCTCTTCTTTCCGTTGATCTATTTTTCCGTTTTTAAATTTTCTGTATCTTTACAGAACTTTCGGTTCTTGATTTTTCGTTGCGCTATTTTTTCGTTTCTTATTTTTACATTTTTTACTGAAATTTCATTCTCGTTTTTCTATCCTATGTTTAAAATAATATATATTATAAAAATAGTTAACCATTCAAAAACTATTATTTTTTTAATTTGTATTTATTACTGAAATATATTTTAAGTGAAATTTTTGCTTGATAACTTACCTTTCAAGCATCTATCTTGAAATTTGCACCTTCAGATGAATAAAATAATCGAAAAGTACCAGCAAGGAAATTAGTGGATTTGAATATAACACCAATTTTTGATGCTGATACTGCTCGATATTTCCTTCCACATCTCCTCGTACATATTCTGGCATGGCATGGAAAAGCATACGTGAAAAATTGTATATTTTTTTTTTTTGCAGAATGAGTCAAATAAAATACCATTAAAAACCGGTTGACTTTATCTTGGAATAATATACCTGATGGAGGGTACCGCATACCAATTTACTGTGTTTAAAAACAGAATCATTGACATACACGTGAAGAATTTTTTGCTCAGATGATGTATACCCCCCCCCCCCCCGGTGATTTCCGCATTTTTCACTCATTGGAATAGCAACATAGATTTTTAGTGCATAAGCATTATCCTTGGGCTAAACATATCAATCAGTTCGTTTTACCCGAAATGTTTTAACAAGAAACCTGCAATAATCTCAAATAAGTTGTTGGATGAGATCCTAAGGAAATAAATTAAATAATTTATATTTTTTATTGTAAATGAAATCCCGAAAGGAGTAATGAATGTTTCCAGATTTCCAAGTAGTCAAGAAAACTTATTCTTGTCAAAATTGTAATTGTATTTTCAAAGATTAACAATCTGCTATGCCTTTTCGCAAAAAAATATAACAGCAAGACATACTTTTATTTAGAGATTCAAAATGTTTATTTTCAATCTGTCAAAAAAAAAAACTGAGTGACTTTTTTCTGTCTTGCTCGCACACCACGATAATCTCCGGTTGATACGAAATGTTGGCATTTAACGTTTTAATGACTTTCAAGAATACAACGCGTTAGAGCAAAAACAGTAACTTTATAATAGTTCTATAAATTCTAAATCAGCTACCATCGGAATTCTATCAAATGCATATTAACAAGAAAAATACATTTGTATATTAACATGTACAAAGATATTCTACAATACTTACATGTGACCAGCGGTGCTAAGTTTAAGTGTCTCCATTGCGTCTGTACACAAGTAATCCAATAGCCTTTATTTTAAATGGATAACACGAGATTCTAAAACTATTCTCACCGCTAGAACACACAATATGACTAACGAACAGAATTGTTCGAAGTATTGAGCAAAATAATACACCGCAATAATATTCTAATACTGACTCAGTAAAACTCACATCAAATCACCAGGGCGATCAAAACACAGCTGCCTGTCTGAAAATGGCGCAAACATTTTTCCAAACTTACAAAGTCCAAAGGCGTAAAAACAATTTCGAAATACGAGTATATTACTTTCCAGACATGAAATAGCAAGCTATCTATTTTGTCTTCGACATCTGAGTTGTTATTCTAAATAAGCTTTTAATTAAAAAATGTAACAGTGCGATTTAATAAGCACTATCAAAAAGCGATGTTTATCATAACTTGAAGGCTAATCAGGATACTAACAAAGTACAGCACAGCGGCAACCCTAGAAATGGAAAAATTCTGTTTTCGTTACTTCCTGTCGTGATATTTCTGTTTTTGGAAGGAAAAAATACGTTTTGAAGCATTACGGAAATATTCTGTTAAAATCAGTCAGAAAACTACCTGAACTTTCAGGTTTTTTTTAACAGTGTTGTTGCAAGAAGGATTCGATTCGATTCGATTCAGAGTCACAACTGACTTCAACTGTATTTATGTCGAGGACTGCATACTAAGTGCCTTGCCTCCATTATTTTATATACCGATAGATGGCAGCACCATCACCGGATCGAACAGTTAGTGAGAATTTTGAACTAGTCCAGGAGCTAATAGCTACCTAGTACTAGCACCCCCAGAGGTATCGTTTCACTTGGAGGACATTGAGACCACGAGCATATTTAACGTCGCCCAGTCCCCATTAATGACGACGGTGGGTCTTCGACTAGCGAGGATCGAACCCGAGGCCCTTCGGTTCCGAGTCCAATGCCTTACCGATCAGGCTACCACGGCCTTGCAAGAAGGAATGAACGAATGAGAAAAAACCTAACGCAAATTAAGGTTGCCAACACTTTCGGAAAATAATTTACTTCCTTTCGTAACAATGGCCCGCCTCTTGCAATCAAGATCGTATCAGAACATTATATAATAAAAATAACAATTTAAATTGAAATATTTCATTTCAGCATCTTGACTTAAAATTCTGGCACTGCAAAAATTAAAGTCCACAGAACAGCACTTTTTTTTTTTTTTCTTTCAAAAAATCAAACAAGTTGATGAGTTGAGCTGTTGACCCGCATCGGCTCCAGCGAACTTTGAAGGATCCAGAGGACATCAATATTATATTGGGAATGACAACATCAAAAGTCCTACTCGTGCTGTTGCATTTAAACGCTCCAGAATTTCCAGATACATAAAAACAAATGACAACAGTCAATAACATAATATGAACATTTTTACAAAAAAAAAATTGCCAAAGTACACATAGAAATGTAATTGGACTTCGATTTTTTTTTTCTTCCGATTTTAAAAAATTTCTTATGAAAAAGTTTAATTTAATTTTGTTTAAAGGTTTTGTAAAAATATCCGCGAAATTTTGTTTTGTATTCACATAATTTAAATCAAACAAATTTTCTACTATTAAATTTCTTAAAAAAAATGAAGTCTGATGTCTATATGTTTTGTTCTACTGTTTTCTATTGGCGAATTTGAAAAATTAATTGCTGCTTGATTGTCGCAAAGTAAGTTAAACTGTGGTTTGATGTGAATAAATTCAAACTTTACAAGTTCATTTATTATGCGAACAATCCAAACTAATTCCTTTGAAGCTTCAGTTAGTGACACATATTCTGATTCCATTGTTGATAAGCTAACACATTTCTGTTTAAAAGTTTTCCAAATGATAGGAGATTGATCAATGAATAAAATAATTCCGCCAATCGAAATTCTTATCATCGCGACTTGCTGCAAAACTTGCATCACTATAACATTCGACTTTTAAATTTGAAACGTTAGACAAACATAATTTCAGAGATTTTGTGTAACTTAAATAGCCAAGAAGTTTCAGTAGAATATTCCAGTGATTCAAACCTGGGTTAGATTGAAATTGAGATAATATGTTTACAGCGTAACTTTCTATTTCTATTTAAGAGTCACAACTGACTACAACTGCATTTATGTCGAGGACTGCATACTAATGCCTTGCCTCCATTATTTTATATACCGATAGATGGCAGCACCATCACCGGATCGAACAGTTAATGAGAATTTAGAACTAGGTATCGTTTCACTTGGAGGACATTGAGACCACGAGCATATATAACGTCGCCCAGTCCCCTTTAATGACGACGGTGGGTCTTCGACCAGCGGGGATCGAACCCGAGCCCCTCCGGCCCCGAGTCCAATGCCCTACCGATCAGGCTACCACGGCCCAGCGTAACTTAAATCTGGTCGCGTTCTACTTGCAATGAAGGAAATGCAACCTGAAATGTTACGGTAAGGCAATTTAGACATCATTTCAGTTTCTTCTTTAGAATTCGGACATTGATCTTTGGAAAGTACAGTTCCTACACTAATCGGCAAAGAAACAATTGGAAAATTGTAATTTTGATATGTTTTGCATACTTTATTGATATAGCTTTGTTGATGAATAAATAATGCATTGTTTATTTCCTCAAATTCAACGCCTAAAAGTTTTTGCGTTTTTCCGAGTACTTTGATATCAAATTTCAGACTAATAATAACATCATTCAGACATTTGTTATTTTTACAAAATACTACTATATCATCAACATAAAGTATTAAAATTACACTTGATTCAAAAATATAAACACAATTTGCCCATGACAATTTCTTAAAATTTAAACTAATAAGAACATTATGTATTTCCAAAAACCATTCCACGACCCGATTGATGAAGTCCATAATTTGCACGATTTAATTTACAAACATAACCAATTTTCTCAGGATCTTGAAATCCCTGGGGTTGTGACATGTATATGTCCTTTAGAGGAGCACATAAATAAGCACAATTTATATCAAATTGATGATGAATCTAATTCAGTTTACACACAAAAATAGAAAAAATAATCGTACCAATGAGAATTCAATGACTGGACTAAATACCTGGTCATAGTGAATACCTTTTAATTGTCTATGACCTTGAATTACCAGGCGACTTCTGAAACGAACAATTTCATTTTTATCGTTTCTTTTCACAGTAAAAACCCAACGATTGCCAATTACTTTGGAATCAGCCGGTTTAGGCACAAGACTCCAAACGTTCCGGGTTTGCGTGGTATGAATTTCTTCTGACATTGAATTGTACCATTGGTTTGCCTCGGGTGTTTTTAAAGCATCATTGAAAGATTTTGGTATACGAACGTCTAGTCATGTTTCTGAATTACTCATGTCTGTAAAATTTACTTTCCCTGAAAATTTATTTTTTTCCACTGAAATCAAAATTTTCTTTTAAATGTTCTATTTTGTGAGATCTGTAAAACGCTTCAACATCATTATAAGACCGCAGTCTTGCGTTTGCACCTTCAATTGAATAATAGATATCAGTTCGTGATTTGTCAGGACGGGGTACAACTTTCCGAATCCAAACAATTTTATCTGGCATTAGGGTTTGACTAGTACTTTGTTCATCGTGTTCCAGTACGGACACTGGTACAACATCATTTTCCCCCTCACTTAAACTTTCCCGATCAGAATCATTGTCGGAATCTGACGAATCCAGAAACTTAGTTGGGTCCAGTGAGGCTCCACTGCACTTAGATTCTGCTTCAAATCTAACAATCGATTCCACAATTTTCCATTCTGTAGGAAGCCAAATTCTATACCCCCTTGTTTTTAAAGCATACCCGACGAAAATACCCTTTTTGGCCCGCATATCTAGTTTCCTTCTTAAATTTTTGGGGGTTTCAAGAAAAACAGGATTACCGAAAATTTTCAAATGCCTGACCGAAGGTTTTCGCCCAGAATAAAATTCAAAAGGTGTTAAAGTTTGACCTTCATGGCAAACACGATTCCACACATACGTAAAACATAGTAACGCCTCAGCCCAGAACTGATTTCCTAATTTACTGGAATGTAAAATTGCCTTTACAGCGTCTAGAGCTGTGTAATTGAATCTCGCTTACCCCGTTTTGCATTGGAGTATACGTATTTGTACGTTTTGGTCTTATACCCTGTTCATCTAAATAGGTCTCAAATTCGGCACTGCAGAATTCTAGTCCATTATCAGTTCGGACATTTACAATTTTCGTATTCAAAAACCTTTCAGCCCTTTTTTGATACTTTTTAAAACATTCTAGTGCCTGACTCTTTTCCTTTAGCGGAAAAACTGTGACTTTACGAGAATAATCATCAGTTATAGACAGAAAATATTTAAATCCCCCAATTGCGACATGTGGAAGTTTTCCACAAAGATCCATATGTACTAGTTGTAGGGGTTTTTCTGATCTGATCTTATTCAACGGCTTGAAAGAGACACGTCTAGATTTAGCTATTTTACAGGATTCACAATTTAATTCAGTTTTCTTAAAATCACCTAAACCATTTACAGCATTATTTTTACTAGTATTACTAATATATTTAAAATTAATGTGACAAAAACGTTTATGCCATACATTTAAATTGTTGTCAAATTTTCTACTCGAAAAAATACTATTAGATTTAGATTTTAAATCGCCGGAGTTGTTGGAGTTCTAACTAGAATTAGAATTTCCGGACTTAGACTCTACTTTTACATCATTTTCAGAAAAAAGAATCTGATTTTTCGGCTTCGCCGATAAATCATCAGTTTCGCGTTCTTTAAAACTGTTAAGTTCCTTTACATTTTTTCATTTATAGATTTTATTATTTTTAGTTTTTGCATTTACGCTTCTAGGGTATTTGGGCAAGAAAGAATAAAGCCCGTCGTTACATTTTGCAGATATTATAATTCTACTTTGATCTTTAGATTTTACATTTAAAACTCCATTTTTACATGAATAACCATTTTTATCTAATTGTGAACCAGACAAAAGATTTCTCCGTAAGTTTGGAGAATAAAGAACGTTATTTAAAACTAATTTGTCTTTATTACCTTTAGAGTCCAAAAGTAGCACAATTCTACCAGTTCCTTCAACCGGACAGCTTGGCCCTTTAATTGCTGTTGTAAGGCTGGATGCATTATTTGGAATGTAATGCACAAAGAGTTTTAGGTCATTGCAACAATGATGGGTCGACGCACAGTCCACGTACCAGTCATTGGATACTTCTTCTGTGGAGTTGACACTGCAAACAAAATTCGATTCTTGCTTCTTTCTTTTGAAGCATCTCGCTTTCGTATGGCCGCATTTCCCGCAAAAACTACATTTTATTTTATTTTTCTGTCCCGCTTTAATGGAAGTTTGAAAAGCTATAGCCGATGACTCAGAGTCCTTTTGCACTAATTTTAAACGAGATTCTTCAGCAAGTAATTCAGTCAAAATTTTATCAAACGTAAATTCATCTTCTTTCCATCTATAAATTGACTGTACAATCTGTCCAAATTCAGCAGGCAAGTAACGAATCAACTGGAAAGACTGATAATATGACGGGATAGGTTTTCCCAAATCCTCTAATTGTTTGATAAGAGTTTTTAGTCGACTTGCATAGATATCAACCTCTTCACCTAACTCAATGTGACAATTGAAAAACTGGTCTGTCAAATCAATAATTCGTGCACGAGAGTCTGGTCGGAAATGCAGTTCTAATTTCTTCCATGCTTGAGAAGGATCATCAATCTGATTTATCAAATTCTTGTATTCATCAGATATGTGCAAATAGATTAAACTATATGCTTTGTCTCTGCGTTTACAAAAGTCTGAAGTTTCCGGTGAATCTGGCACTTTTTCAACTTCGGTAACTAATCTCCAGCAATTTTTGCTCATTAACAAGGCTTTCATATCGTTTAGCCATGTGGAATAATTTTCCCTATTTAATTTCGAGATTTCCATGTTGAGAAAAAAAATTATCTGGCCCGCCGTCTGATAGACTTCTGTATCACGTTCGATGTTGAAAAAAATTTTTAAGAATTTACGAATACCATCTCGTCAGGTTGGACAAACGGCCCATAACCGATTTGTTAAACTGTGAGCTTTTAAAAGTGCTCAGCTTATTAACTTTAAGTGGAAGCTCAACCAGGACGTATGATACTCCTTGAAAAAACATATTTATCTTGTGCAACATCATGAAGAGCCAAATTTAAAAAGTAACTTGTTTATTATGGCTATGATATATACAATGACATGTTAAAGGAAATATTGAAAATACGCCCTTTACATTATTAAGTAGCTCATAATACTTCAAATGACTTCTGAATCTAACATTCTAAGTCAAAGTATGAAACGTTAAACATACTGAGCTATGATATTCATATCAAGAGCAGTAAGCCGAAACTATCGGCAAAAACGGACAGACTAAATATATATATATATATATATATATATATATATATATATATATATATATACATATATATATAGAGAGATTTATCGTATCAATCCCAAAATAATTCTTTCTTATTTATGTCCGTAGCAATGGAAGAAATATCATGAACAATATCTGTTTCACTTTCCTCTAAATGCCTTTTTTCTATGTCATCTTCAAATACCTCTAAAAGGCTGTTGGTTCTTGATAAATCAGTATTATCCGCTTTTTTTTTTCCTTTGTACATCGGTTAAAAGCAGCTTCAATTTGACTTTTTGTCAGATATTCGTTCGGTTGGAATATTTTTATGTCTTCAATCATCTCTATTCTCATTGCATGTTCTGCAACAAAAGAGAAAACAAAGAAGAAAACATTTTGGAAATCTCATGTGAGGGGTGGGCTCTCCCAACTCGTAAAAGAACACAATTTTCATTGAAACAAATAAAATTTCTTTATGAAAAATTCCTTTATGGTAAAAAACCGGCAGAAAACAGACGTCCTACCAAGTAAAACATGCAATGAGAACAGAGATGATTGAAGACATAAAAATATTCCAACCGAACGAATATCTGACAAAAAGTCAAATTCAAACTGTTTTTAGCTGATATCCCAAGCAAGAAAAAGCGAATAATACTGATTTATCAAGAACTGATAGCCTTTTAGAGGTATTTGAAGATGACATAGAAAATAGACATTTAGAGGAAAGTGAAGCAGATATTGTTCATGATATATATATATATATATATATATATATATATATATATATATATATATATATATATATATATATATATATATATATATATATATATATATATATATATATATATATATATATATATATATATATTATATATATATGATATGGATTTATCGTTTTCTGAATTACCTGCAATTAAAATACCATCAATTTGTAAAAATCAGAAAAATAAAGTATTACTAGTCTTTTTCTTTCTCTATACACACATATATACATTCTTACTACATCCTTAAAGTTTTAGAAGACCTAATCTGCATACTGGACACATGTTTTACGTACGAGAAAACGCATAAAATGAGCTACCAAAAAAATTATTTTCTTGAAAACAAGAAGAGATCCCATGCTGCTATCTTTTTCATGATGTTTTACACATAGCCAGGTACCATAATATATAAAAGGTTTTTTTTCTCAGTGATGCTGTTTTGAGTTAATTGCGATCAAAAAAGCACAATTTTTGATAATTTGAAAAATATCAGGGTATTTTTCTCCTAAAAAAAATTAAACCTCAAACAAATTTTGTGTGATTTACTCTCTTCATAGTATAAACTTTCAGTATATGTTACATTTTTTTCGGGGGGTGGCTTTTTGGGGGAAATAACGCAGGTTCAACTTGCGCGAAAACGGATAAAATCCATACTTTGCGACCCCTTATCTGAAGAAAGCAACAACCCCCAACCAAAATAACTATGAAGTCATCATTACTAGATACAGTACAACCAATAAATATAAACATAACCGTGGGGTGGTGTTTCTGTAAAGAGCTAAAGCGCACTGAAACGCGACTTTAAGAATTTTTCTAAAAAGCGCTGCAAAACGTCAAACTTTGGGAATTTTTAACGAGCGAAAAAAATTTTTTGGAAGGCTAAAAATTTCAGAATGTTCACTTCTCATGACCTACTTTGACATATAAAAATATTATAAAAATCAAAAATGGTCACTGCCACACCTTGTCTGAACTTCAAAATAATGGCTCTTAAATGCTACCGGCAATTTGCATATTCTGCTGACGCGATCTTGTTGCAAGAAGGAATGAACGAATGAGAAAAAACCTAATGCAAATTAAGGTTGCCAACACTTTTGGAAAATAATTTACTTCCTTTCGTAACACTTTTGAATCTTAACTTATTAAACATAGGATGACCTTCCTATGATTGCTTCTGTGTCTGTAGAGTTGTTTATTTTACGTAGCTCGATTTTTTTTAACCTGTCACGAGTTCCATGCTACGTAACATAAACTCCCCTACAGGCAAAGAGGAAGATATCATTAATTCCTTAGCTTCCTTGCCTTTACTGATTGTCTTGAAGTAATTATCGTACTGTAATCACGATTTCAAGAAAAAAATCTTTATTTTTTAAATTAATACAGATAAAAGCTTAAAAATTATTACAAAATTTATTTTAAAACCAAGTTATATATGCATATAAATATATTTTGAAATTAATTCACTGTTTTTTTTGCATTTCAATGTTGTTTGTTACAAAAGTAATCTAAGAATTTTTCCCCCAACAAATAAGAAAATTATTTGAAATCGAGTTACTTTGTGTAAGTACTTTTTTTTTTGTTTTGTTATTCTTGCAGCATTAATTATACCGCTTGAGAATTTTGTTCAAAATTATTTCTATATAAACTTTTTAGTTTTATCATGATTAGATATTTCTTTAAGAGTGTTTGTAATAATTTTTTAAAAATTATTATGTTAACTGGTTACTGGACGTAAAGTATAATTCTTTTAAGTTTCCTATAACATTTCGCTGTAGATAATTTAATGTACTATTTTCACTAAAAAGAGGAGTATCTTTTCAAAATATATTTTTAATTAACAGCTTAAAACGTTTTAAACAACGCATTTTATTTAATATGCAATGGTTTTCAAGTAGGGCAAAGCAAGGAAACTTTTCATTGGTAACGTAAATTAGAGAAATTTGGTGATTTTAGTCAGGGAAAAGTCTGGGAACATGTTTTCAGTTTCGGTTGCCACCCTGTGATAACGAAGGTAATTACATCGTGGGATAAAAACGTTTAAAAAATGTATTTGTTTGGAGAAAAACAAAACATTACTTTTCGGCCCCCCTTATGCTATAAAACATATCGCTCTCCGACAACAGTAGTGGAATATCGTAAAAATGAGAGAAAGGGGAAACCATAATGATTATTCATTTACAATCTATGTTTCATATGTGGCGTATCGGTAAAATTTCACATGTCAGAATATTTTTCCAAACATAATTGCACAATATTAATTTCGACTACATAGCCAACCAGGAAACAACATAATAAATCTTTTGTTTATTTTTTGACATTTAAGAATAAATTAGTTGAAAAAAGTTTTTGTTTGACCTTGACTTTTTTCAATACTGTTTATTTTGAGGTGAACTTCTACTGCGGCCGTACGATATTAAGGATCATTCATTAATTACGTAAGGGTCCCGGAGGGGAAGGGGGTTGGAAAAATCTCTGCATACACTTACTTTGGCGGGGGGGGGGGGAGCAAACCCATTCTTACGTTATATTTTACAAGTACTGTCGTCCCCGTTAATCGGGTAAACATTTTTGTTCAAACTAAAGTTAATGCAGATGGAAAAAAAAAAAAATGAAAGCGTCTTCGATAGCGACAAATGTTCAAAATTTCAAGCAGAACCACCTACAACATAGTTCAGTGGCTTTTGCTGCGGAGAATCTAAATATATTTCATTTCCTATTAGAATTTTTAAGTTTATTTCATTAACTAAACATTTGCAGTTACTAGTTAGAGAGCTTTCGGATTGTCTGCAAGACAGACCAGTTGTAGAAAATACATTCTTTTATAACAACATTATCTGTTGCAAAACAGAACTTGCTAATCAATTTTGGATTAACGGAAATAATTAGCGGTCACCATCGATCGTAGGGAGACTACATTAAAAAAAAAAAGGCGAATAAAAAGTCATTTGTCAGTCGCCATCTCTTCGTCACTTCAAAAATTTTCACCTAAATCGAGACACAACCTTCGAACTATTTTTTTTTTTAAATCTATAACAATTATTACTGTATTTACAATTATTATGTTCAATAATATTTCCTTAAAAAAAATCGTTTAGCTCAGAAGGTCAAAAACTGGACCACCAAAAATGTTTTGAAGGTCACAAATAAATTATTTAAAATAATTTTATGTAGGTAATAAAATATCTTATTTTCGTAGTAAGACTGATTTCAAATTTTTAATGGTTAGTGTAAAATAACGAGTTTTTTATAAACCTCGAAAAAATTGAAAAAAAGTGTCCGGACCCCTGGTTTGGCTAATTGAGTAAAAAAAGACCGCTATTTCAAAAAAAAAGGTAAAAATAAATAAATAAAAATAAAGAATAATAACAAAAAAAACATCTGTTGCATCTGTTATTACTGGCCACTAGCGAGTAAAGAATTTCCCCAGTTTGGACTTTATATTTTATTTCTGGCATTGTTTTCTGAAAAATAATCGTCCAATTACTTTTTTTAACCGACTTCAAAAAGGAGGCGGTTATCAGTTCATACCGTATGTATGTTTTTTTTTTGTTTGTCCACTCACAGCGTCTCACCTAGTGAACCGATTTTGATGATTCTTTCTTTAATGGATAGGGGATGGCTCAACTTAGGTCCCATTACTTTGTTTGACCATATTTGTCCTTTAGAAAAAAAGTTATGGGCAAAAAACCATAAATTTCATGCAATTTCCCTATTAAATGATTAAATTTTGTAACAAAGTTCTCGCTCACAATCCGTGAATGACGGTGGCTCACTGGTAGAATTCTCGCCTTCCACGCGAGCAACCCGGGTTCAAATCCCGACTAGGACAAAGTGAATCTTACTTAGATTTCGTTTCTGTTTTTCGTATTTTCTCGAATGTTCTATTGATTTCTGTATCTTTCCGATTCTGGAAAATTCCGGCATTTTCTCAAGTGGTAAAGATACATTTTTAGTGCCAATCGCTTAAAGTTTAAGATGTGCTTATAGTTTTTTTTTTAGTATGTAGCATTTTTAGGAAAAAAAAGGGTAAAGTTTCATGATGGTAACTTCTTACTTTTACAGAAATACAGTGAAATCCCGTTACAACGAACTTCAAGGGAGCGCAAATTTTGTTCGTTGTAACGGGCATTTCGTTGTAATGGAATTCAAATAATGTAATGGCAGTTATATAGGGACTGGAAATATAGTTCGTTGAAACGGAAATTTCGTTGTATTGGTATTCGTTGTAACGGAATTTCACTGTATATACATTTACACTAAAAAGGATGAAAAAAAAAATTTTGGAAAAAAATAGAACCGACTTCAAAATTGCTCTAAAAAGGGAAAAATAATTTTATTCTTTAAACACCATCGATAATACTTTTAAACATAATTTTTGAAGTTGGCGCAAAAACGATAGAACAGATCATTCACCGCCATAATTCAACTACAACTATAAATTTTACCAGGCCTAGTTCCTTTACATACATTATGCATTGATAACAGCATCTTTGAGTAACGATATAAATGTTTCGTTTCTAACTTTGGATGATTTTCTGAAAAAAATATGAACGAAGCATGGTTAATTGGTTACACTGGATTTTACTTTTTGTTTTTGCGCCAACTTCAAAAATTATGTTTAAAAGTATTATCGATGGTGTTTAAAGAATAAAATTATTTTTCCCTTTTTAGAGCAATTTTGAAGTCGGTTCTATTTTTTTCCAAAATTTTTTTTTTCATTTCAAAAACATTCGAGAATCCCAACAGAATTAGGTTTCTCTCACTTCATATTGCACCACCCATTGGATAGCTATGTTCGTCCTCTCCTAGACCTAGATTTAGTGGCTGGACGAAATAATTGGTTGTCGGGCTTCGGGGAAAGAATTCTGCTAAGGAATCTGCGTCTGATGCCGGAAATGCCGTCGTCTGCGAAGGTGGAATTATCGAATTCCGTCCGTAGTACTCCAATGCATAATTGGGATGCAACCACGTCCGTTAGCCTAGGATATCCGTTCGAAATATCTTGATCCCTAAAAGGACGGGTCTGGTTAGAGCAGCGGTTCCCAACCTTTTTAAGGCCTTGACCCAAAAAGTGGATAATATGTTGGCAATTACCTCCCCCCCCCCTCAAGAAAAAGAAAGTTCAGTCTAAAACCAAATTAGCTATTGCATTATTTTTTTCTTTAAACTACAAAATAATAATCCTCATATACATTATAGCCGATGATCGAGTAACCCGCGAGTTTCAACAATGAAACTCCCGCCACGCCATGATCATTATGATGCACTGAGAAGCAAAGGGATGTAAGTGGCAAAATTAAAAATTTGGAGATAACCAGTACATTTGGTAGGTGAACCTATCCTCTGTCTTGGGGCAAGAGATGGTACTAGTAGCCCCGGTAGTTGCTGCTGTACAGCATGATTTAGAAAAAAATTCAATAAGAGCCTACCACGGGCGGATTCAGGGGAGGGTCAAAGGGTCAGCTGCCCCCCCCCCCCCCCAGTGACAAGAATTTTACTATTATTATTATTATTCAAACTTCAAATTTTTAGATATGAAACACTAATACATAATTATATGGAATCAATGTTAACCTTTTTTTGCTTCATTCTGTACGGTTTTTCTTCCCAGTACGTCATAATCCAAAGGATATGACTGAGTTCGTTTACTGGGCTACTGCTATTATAAGGTTCTTGTTCATTTTCAAAAGAACAATAACCTCAAATTCACTTAATGTTTTTCCTCAGCACTATTCTATTTCAAACCACACGTTGTGTGTTCTATAAAATGTTTATGTAAATCTATCCAACTATTTTATACAGTAACGTGACCAGCCTGCCTGCCCAGTGAAATATGATTTTAATGAAAATGAGGGGCAATATGATCCATGGCACAGGTAACACCAGTGAAAAATTTATTGGGAGAGGATGATTTGAAAGGGTTTTGATCTCATTTGGTGGTGGGTGGGTTGTCGTAGCATATGAGGGGGTATTCCCACACCCTTGGGGGGGATGATCACCCCCTTTAACTGATTTTTTTAAACGGGATAACAGACTGACCACTAAAACTTGACCCCCTTTCAAAAAATTCTGGATCCGCCCCTGGAGTTATCTTTAAACGCGTTTTACAAAAAACTTGAAAATGTCCACTTACATCCCTTTGCTTCTCATTGCCTCATGTGATAATGTGTTTTGGTAATGTTTAACATGCAGGGAAAGGCTTTAAATGAAAAAGCGGTTAACTATGAACACTACCTACTGGACTTGAGGGTTAATCCACTGGAGTTAGGGTTGCAATTTCAACTATCAAACTATCATCAAACAGGCAATGATTTCGTTTAAATGTAGAAGTAGTTTTCACCCGTCATAACTTGACGGGCGACTTTCTAGTATTAATAATAATTTTAATTATTTAGCCAAAGAAAATACCTTTTTGGGAATTTTTTAGAAATTTGTAATGAAATTAAGCTGTCAGTGCAGTCCAGCCATATTAGACTTTAAAATCGACAGCGTGATGTAGGTCTGATTTTTTAACATGTTGTTTGGTTTACAGTTAGGATAGTGTATATCTAAGTTTGAAGTTTTAAAAATATGTGCTCGCTGCGTACACTGTTAAAACTACAGGTTGCATTCGGCACCTTTCAGGGGTGAAACGCTTGTTCACCAGCGGCACCTAATACGGAGCCGAAATTGCACCTCTAACTAGGGTGAAAAACAGGCACCTTTTAAAAAATAGGCAGCCGGGGTGAAAAGAATGAACCTTCGGAGAGAGAAATGGCACCCTTACTGTAGATCCTCCCTCCCTCCCCCGTATTGTGTGCGTTTTTGAATACAGTTGTGTATTTTTCTTTTTTTAATAGTTTTGTTTTGATTCATGATAGTCTACGTTTTGCACACTTTTCACATTGCATGAATTCAGTACTGGAAATGATTAAAACTTGTAGTTACAGCATTTGACCATATTTCAGAGTTTTCAACATAGTTAAGAAGTGCTCATTGCTTTAATTCATCTGATCGTTCTCTACATCAGTGTTTCTCAACCTCTTTTGACCCACGGGTCCGCAAAAACAAATGAAAAACATTGCGGACCTGTGAAATTTTTATCCTTTTCTTTAAAATAAATAAAATAAATAATAATAATTATAATAACTCTCGGGGCGGTAAAAAACTTGTGAAAAAAATTCTGCGTCTGATGAGTTTTTTTTTTTTTTTTTTTTTACAAAGTAATATTAAAACTGAATAAAACAATAAATATCTACAGACTTTATTTGGTATCAAAGAGTTATCACAAATATATTTAAAGTTAAAGACGAGTAATTATTTGAATAATCATAGTTAAGTTAATGATCATTTGTGAGAAATAACCGCACCGAAGGTAAAGTGTAGATGTACTTATGAATTATTTACATGAACAGCCAAAAATATTCTGGGATATTCAAGTTACGGAAAAACAAAATCGTTTCTCAAACGTTCAAAATTTCAATCAAAATAACAATAAAATAAAATGCGCATAAAATTTTTCGACAGTTAAAAGTTTAAAGAAATTCCTAACACTATCGAATAACCGCTAACAGGAAATGATTACTTGAACGAAAAAGCAAAAGAAAAAGATAGACGGAGAGAGATTTCTTTTTTATTTTTTGCGCTCGCTACACAAAGCACAAGAATCATTTTTATTTAGGTTCTCACTTGTTGATTATTGAGAATATCATTGCGGTTACTATTTCGGTGATTAAATGTTGCTTATCGAGTACTCAAGAAAATAATGATAGATACATTTAGTAGCGTTTTGAATGATGGAATTTTCACGACAGTAACGGTAACCTGAAAATAAACAACTAACGGTACTACGGTATCGTAACGGACTAACGGTAACTGAAAAGCATTAAACGTACTTTTAACTATGTTTGAAAGCCCTAAAAGCTACAAAGTGATCAAAAGCTGTACTTACTTGTTATTTTAAAGAATTATCCTACAAAAGTTGAGATTTAATCCAATAGTGTACTTCATTCAATGTGAAAGACGTAGAAGCCACGCGTAGTGCAACCTATCATTCGTCCGCCATATTGAAGTGGTTGAATGGTGAATGTATGCCGGAAGCGCATGCGCCAGCAAGTCATTTAGCGATTGCTTGCTGTTTTGGCACCCCTGTCTACGACTGTCTGCTACTTTCGCACCTCTGCTTTACTTCCTGGCCAGTATGGCACCCTTGGTCACCATGCTTTCACCTTAGGGGGAATATATTCACTCGTCTGGAACCTCTGGTTATAACAGTGTAATTCACAAAAA
Organism: Uloborus diversus; assembly: GCF_026930045.1. Taxonomy (NCBI): domain Eukaryota; kingdom Metazoa; phylum Arthropoda; class Arachnida; order Araneae; family Uloboridae; genus Uloborus; species Uloborus diversus. The sequence continues at coordinate 148,112,179 of NC_072737.1, forward strand.
ACTACGAAATATTCGAAGTTTTTTTAGTTTTCTCTTTATAACTCCTAAACTTTGCGACTTTTGATTCTGAACAAGAGGAACAACAAAATACATTCACTTATGCATAATGACAGTGTTTCCAAAATCTGGGGAAATCCCCCCCCCCTTCCCCGGGCCTACCCTATTTTCCATTTTGAGCTGGATACGCCCTTGAACAGTGTCGCTCATATCAACGCCATGGAGAAGAAATAGTTGCTTGAACAAACTGTCCATGCGGGCCGTGGTGGCCTGATCGGTAAGGCATCGGACTTGTGACCGGAGGGTCTCGGGTTCGATCCTCGCTGGTCGAAGATCCACCGTCGTCATTAATGGTGACTGGGCGACGATAAATATGCTTGTGGTCACAATGTCCTCCAAGTGAAACGATACCTCTGGTCTGGTGCTAGACCAGAAAATTAATCGGCTTCTGGCCTGGTTCTAAGTTATCGATCTGTCCGTAGATGGTGCTGCCATCTATCGTGTTGTCTGAGCCAAATCGGACTTCCACCTAGAAATAGGCTCTCGATTAAAACGGAAGCCGTTCCTCTGTGCCTTAAATCGAGTAGCATTGCTACTCGGGCTCGAGTTCCCGAGTGGCATAAGTAACAACAACAACATCTGTCCATGCAGTAACTTACCGCCCTAAGCCAGGGCTAAGGCAAAAATACCCAAAATACACCGCCAACTCAGTTAAACATTTTCTGCGTTTAGCAATATTTTCTGTTGAAAAACGACAGCTGACAATTCAGCTTTGATTTTATTTCACTGATTTAAGACACTCGGAAGTGTCCTTACAATGCAGAATACTTCTTCACACGCCTATAGTACCATACTGTCTTTACTGCTGCATTCCTTCATTGAATATTTCCTTCTCGTTGAAAGTAAGGCAAACTGCCATGCTCTTATACTGAACGAAAAAGTAATGGATTTAAAAAGCGTAATCATGGAAACACAAAATAAAATAAGTTTTAAAATGAGAAAGATGGAAAGAAACACTGGATTCAAAAAGCGTTGCCGTGTAAACGCAAAATAAAGTGGTTAAAAACTTGAATAGAGAACAGATTTTTTAACTTAATTTAATTCGCTTGTAACTTTTTTCTAATTGAGATAGAGGTTTAAACTTTCGACCGTAGGTCGAGTTAGATCTGGAGTAAAAAAGCAGCTCTTTCCAATGGTGTCAAAAAGAAAACTGTGAGACAATTCCTTCACTTTTTATTGGTGGAATTAATGAAGGAAGTAGTGCCTAAATTTCAACTAAGCCTTAAAAAAATCGAGCTAAAAACGCAAATAACTCCTGCCGTAATTAAGTTAGAGCATTGAAACAAATTGCGTAGAACGCGGAAAATTCTACCCTTTCCAACGATATATAATATTACTATATGCAAGTAATTTTTCACCCTCATATTTAGGAATTTAATTGAAAATCGGGCCCAAATCGGAATAAAAAAAGAACTATAAATGGAATTTTTTTCCAACTGGTCTGTAAACCTTTTCAGGGCTTAAAGGAACTAACTGTAAATTTCAGCGAAATCGGCCGGGTAGTTCTCGAGTTTTGCAAGTTCAGACACACAGACGCTTTTTGGAGACTTCATTTTATACTATGTAGAGAAGATCACTTTTCTTGAAAAAGTTAAACAAGAAGATGGTAAAAAAATGCTTTCCATCACCGCAAATGTTAAAAATTTTCTTTCCTCGTTGTTAAAGCTAGTTAACGTTCTCACAGCGTAGAAATCTTTAAAAATGAATTTTGACAGGGTGCCCATCTGCCTAAGAGCAAGGGCACAGCCCCCTAAATATCGGAAAGAGTCTCCCCTCCAAAAGTGAAAATTACCCCTCAAAACAACCCCCTCCTAAAATTTCAATGGCAGTCTGCGCCATGATCCTCCTCCCCCCCCCCCCAGGTGGGCACATCTGAATTTTGAGACCAATTTGGGTTTTTTTTATTTTTTCCTTCCTTTTTCTTCTCTCTCTCTCTCTCTCTCTCTTTTTTTTTTTTTTTTTTGACCGTTAGATTTTTATTTTATCAAAGACGCTTTCCTGGTCACTAAAATATTTCCGGTGAGCCACTAGTTGCCCATGGGCCTCTGGTTGACCCCTACTCCAAGGTCTACTTGTCGATAATTTTTGTTTGATTCCGTTCATTGCTTCTCGAAATATAGCAGTCACAATCACAAGTCAAAAATTCAAATTTTTTTTGTATTCCTTTCGGCGGATTATTAAATTTTCATGGAACTTTCATGGATTTTTTTGCAGCTTAAGTTATTTATTTGGTGAAACTTTTTTAAAAATATTTTTGCTGTATTGAAGTTACTAGTACCATATTAGTTTATTAGTACTAGTTTATTTTACAAATGCGCGGGGTCAATTGGCCATTAGGTCATAAAACCACGGGCTGTCCAATATTTCTCAACAACACAATTAAAATTAGTGCGAAGCAATCGTCCAGATGAGCAGCGTCCATGACCAATGACTCCTAAATACTAAATGCCTATCACATTTGCTTTAAAAGTGATCCTCCTTCGATACGAAAACAACGTTACAAGGCGGTAATACATGGATGGCGTTGCTATGACGATGGGTTCGAACAATTCAAATCAGATTATTAAATGGTTAATTTTAAAATTTAAATTTTGAAATTAACCAATTGTGTTCTCCGCTTTTAATTTCTAATGCTTTCGACCTTCGATATAGATGGCAGTAAAGAGAAGACCATTCTGCTCTATGTTAAAAGCGAGAACGCGATAGGCATTTAGTATTTAGGAGGCGTTGCCATGACTTGTCCACCTATTCCTATTCAGAGTCACAACTGACTACAACTGTATTTATGTCGAGGACTGCATACTAAGTGCCTTGCCTCCATTATTTTATATACCGATAGATGGCAGCACCATCACCGGATCGAACAGTTAATGAGAATTTAGAACTAGTCCAGGAGCTAATAGCTACCTGGTGCTAGCACCCCCAGAGGTATCTTTTCACTTGGAGGACATTGAGACCGCGAGCATATTTAGCGTCGCCCAGTCCCCTTTAATGACGACGGTGGGTCTTCGACCATCGAGGTTCGAACTCAGGACCCTCCGGCCCCGAATCCGACACTCTACCGATCGGGCTACCACGGCCCCACTTGTTCACCTTGCGATTAAATTCAATTTACTTTTAATAAAATGTATTCGAAGGACTGATATCGATTTTCACTTTGAAATCGAATTTTTCGATTCTAAAAACCTCAAAGCAGTCCTATTTTTTTTTAAAACTTTCCTAATTCATGTTTTTATTAAATAATTTTTATTTTAATGATTATATTTTTGAAATGTATTTTTAGCAGGATTAGTATTAAATATTTCTTCAAATTAATCGTCACTTTTGTCATTTCTCTATAATTTGTAAATGTGACTATGAATATTTTTTTCAAGAATGGTCATTCTCAAGCTGAAGTTTCAAAATTTTATATCGTTATTAAATTGAATTTAATTATTTTCATAGAACGGTTTCAGTTTCGTTATTGCGAATCGCTGGCAGTGTCATCTAGTGGGTAAAAAGTGAACCAAAAGTAAAGCATAAAGCATATTCGGATTAAAGGGAGAAAGGATGAACTGAAGAGTTTACTTTCAAAACGGATTATATCCACTTTAAAAAAAAAAAAACTCTTTTTTTTTTTTTTTTTTCGTTTTCAGAATGTCTAATATAAGCCCTATAGACCCATGAATTTCTTTCTTCTCGAAGTACTTTATATCTACTGTTAAAAAATGCATAAACATTGGTTTTAACAGTGTATATCCATCTCCTTATTTCTCGTCAGGTCTTTTACAGCGAATTGGAACTTAGTCCTTATTTATCGGTATCCACTCATTCACTTTCATATCAAAAGGGCGCATATTCAAATTTGAATTTGCCCCTTCTAATTCAAAAGTAGTTCACAAATAAAATAGCGGAGCGAGGCACAGGCTAAAAAAAATCGCAGCACCTTGCGCCTTGTTCAAATCAGTTAGGCAAGTGCGACTTCAAATTGTGATTAATAAATTTATATTAAATAACTGATATTACTATTAAATTGTGATTAATTAATGATTAAATTGTGATTAATTGAAAAATTGTGATTAATTGTGATCTATTAATACCTACAACGTTGTTATTTGAATCGACTTGGGTGGTTTTATTGTTCATACTTGGATCGAAGGTCCCCCCCCCCCTTTTTTTTGAAATGTTCAAGGAAAAGAATACAGTAAGTAGGAAGGAATAAAGAAGAGTAACAAAAAATTATATTAAAAAATGTTGAATGTATTTTGTTTCAAATTTAAAGTTTACTTCTGAAGAAAATGCGCGTTTTTTTTTTTTTTCTTTCTGAAAAAAGGAATAGATCTAAAATAAAATTGGCAATTTAGGTCTGATTAAGTTGTGAAAAAATTCCTAGACTTATGCCAATATTCACTTGTTATTCTACCAAAACATTAAAAAATTCGAAATTCTAACAGTTAGTGTTTGTGTGTAAAACTTTTTTTTTCGTTTTGCCCAAAAAATATAAAATTGGATATAATCTGTTTTGGAAGTAAACTAGAAAATGTGTGATTTTTTTTTTTTTTTTTTGCAAAAGGGATGATATCCACTGTTTTACACCAAAAGGGAAATATATCTAAAATAAAATTGACAATTTAGGTCTGATAAAATTGAGGAAAAATTCTTAGACTTATGCCAATAGTCACTTGTTATTCTACCAAAACATTGTGAAAAATTCTAAATTCTAACAGTGTTTGTGCGTAAAACGTTTTTTCCGTTTTGACAATATATATATATATATATATATATATATATATATATATATATATATATATATATATATATATATATATATATATATATATATATATATATATATAACTGGATATAATCCGTTTTGAAAGTTAACTCCTCAACTGTTAACTCCTTAAATCTGGACAGTGGACATACGATCATACGAACTGTATTTCTATGTCGGAAACTGTAAATGTCAAGTACTATTTGGTAAAAAAAAGTGCACTCAATTTTGTCCGCATCCTCTAGAAATATCCTCTTCTAGCTCATCAGCAGTAATTTTTGCTTACTTCAATACCGATTTTTTTCCGTTCGTTATTAATTTCTCAGGGGTATATTTTAATTTTTTTTTAAAAAACTGTAAAGGAAAAATACATGCAGTATTGTTCTTTTTTTTTTCAATTCTTTTGCAAGGAAATATTTTGTATGTCAATTGCTGAAAAAGAGAAAATGCTTTACGAACAAAAATTCTATGCTTTGCTACGGTAAGGCATCTTTTTAACAAAAATAATATCGGCTCGCAATACATTTTTTTCGATTTTTTATGACATCTATGAGTCATTTTCTCTAAACTGCTAAATTCTTGTCCTTGCTCCAAAAATAACAAATAAAAATTGTATAGATATAAAACTGACGCAAGAATGTTTCACCAACATGTTTTTATGTCTGTAAAATAAGCAAAAACAAACTCTCTATTATTAATATACATTTAAATATTTTTTCTACATGATAAATGTCATTTCCCTGTGTGTCCCTAACCTCCAGCTTAAAGCAAAATTAACTCTAATGATTCAGGAAGACGTGCATCTTTTTGAAAAAAAATGTTGTTTAACCTATTAACAATTGTTATGCAATGTTGTAAAATAGAAGTATAAAGACGTTTCAAAGTTAGAACTATTTTGAAAAAAATAGCAAAAAATGTTCTTTGATTTTTTTGTCATTCCCCTGTTGAAGAATAGAACGAATGTTTCTCATATCTGGTAATAGTTGTACTAACCTATAATTTAGTTTTTGAATTGTGGCCCTAATTTTAGAAATAATCTTAATTGGTTCTTTTTATTAAAATACATGGGGTAGTATAACTGGGTTACCTCAAGTTAAATCTTGTTAAGTATTTTTAATGACTGTCATTACCCTGTCTCTCATAATTAATTTAATTTTGTAATAATCTCTCAATGAGTGATGGACTCTTGTTTGTATATAATTTTCCCACTTAATTTTAAGTGACCTTGAGTTTTGTTGTTTGCAGATAGAACAATATATAGGTTAACTTTAGGTTTTTGTCATTCCCCTGTCTTCATTCACCAGTCAGATGTAAGAGAACCAATTGACCACAATATCTACTTCTTGCACACCACCACGTTGCATCTCTTAAACTTTCATAAACATAGTGTTTCTTTTCCCATAGAAATAATAATACCGCCAGTAAAATGTATTATTTTCATTAAGTGTCATTCCCCTGTCACAGTGAACGCCATTCCATGCCCTGTTCAAATTGCAATGTTTAGGGAAAATTACCCCTATGTCATTTAATAACAAAAAAATAATGTTTCCGGAAATGAATGATGGGGAGGGGGGGGGGAATTGTAAATGAAACTTTGTCTTAAAATAAATAAAAAGTTCAAGTATTACTCAATGAGAGTGAGGGGAGTGTTGCTGCCACAAAGTAAATGATGGGAACTTTAAATAAAAAAAGATGAATCGAAATAAAACTGAGAAAACTGTTAAAGAGCGTTGAAAATTAAATTATCAAGGAACGTAAACGTGTATGGGAAGTACGCCCAAAGCGGGTATGTACTCTAACTTTGATACTAAAAACGAAAAAAAAAAAGCTTAATGTTTACAATGGGCACTTTCTTGGCATTTATAGTTAATTAAGCATATTATATTATTAGTTATCATTGTTTATATTTAAAGGAACAAATTCACGCAAATACTTGTTTTTAATATAGAAATCATCAAAATACTTAACCCTTCCGAAAATCCGCTTTGCCCGTGGGGTAAGCCCAAAGCGGTAGACAAATTAATTGTACGTTATTCAGGGCAAACCAAACCGGGAAGATCATGCAACCATTCCGGCCGTGGCTGATGGCGCTTAGCCTCCCCCCCCCCCTGTCACCAGACTTAACATTGTGTGATTTTTTCTTGCTGGGATACATAAACTACACCGTGTGTATACCGTCCTACCTGCTAATGACGAACTGAAAACCTGGATCAATGTAGCAATTGTTTTTGTGACTACGTGTAAGCATCAACGTGTGTGAAAGGAATTTGAATACAGATGTGGTTTTGTTCAGGCAAAAGGGGGGCGGTCATGTACAGTAAACTCTGAGGTATTTGGACCGTTTACTTTCACAAAAAAAAAAAAAAAAAAAAAGAAAAGGTGATAATTGACTAGATAAATGCGCCATTTTTAATTTATAAGTGAAAAATCTAATGTTAGGCATATTTCATATTAGACTTCATCATATTTTTTTCTTCACCCTCCCATCCAATGACATCAAACCTTACAAGGTCACCGACACCTAATTAGTATCGAAACCTGCTTTTTAATGGGGTCGTTTCCAAAATTTTAAAGGTATTTTTTTCGGAAAGAGCAGGCTTAAAAACATAGAATCTGACCATTTTTTAAATAATTTCTTTAAGTTTAATATTTTTAAAAAATTACTTAAATCGGTGCTCTTTCATCGTTTAACGCTTCTGCCGATGACATCACAAATGATGAAATGCCATTCATTATTGCCATTCACGGTCCAAAATATTTAATTCGTATCTGTACTCACGTGTATTGGCAACGATATGGCTGGTAGCAAGCGTAGCGCAATTTTTTTTCGTTGCTTGATTTTCATAACGTGGAAACATAGTAGAAAGATGCGGCAAAGTGCATCATTTGTGACGTCATAAAGAACACGCCTTGTGCGAAAAATCGGACATTTAAAAAAATTAATTAAAAAAAAATATATTGGGAAAATGAAAGTATTTTCTGGGTCCATGTTATTTTTTTTGCTCATTCTATCCATTTCAATGACTAAAAGTAGTACTTTTGACTGATGGAAACCACCCCATTCTACACCACGCACTACTTTAAATCTACACTGCTTATTGGTTTTTAGATCTACAATACTCACATGCGTAAACGAGTGACTAGACCAGTTTTGTATGTAAAATTTCCCCTCTTTTGTAACCTAGTATGAACTGTTTTAGTCAGGGTTGGGTTTTGGACTGTCCAAAACTGGTTTAGGACAGGACAGGTGGTTTTTACCGTCCAAAACTGTCTAAAATTGTCCAAAAGTGTCCGAAACTGTCTTAAACTGTCTAAAACTAAGCTGATGCTAAAGGGGTGTAATTTAATTAATTCGTATTTACTGCAATATTTCTAATGCATAAATATAAATATTAATGAGGTCAAAATAATAAGTATTTGATAGTACTTTTCTTTAAAATGTTCATTAAAAAAAAATTTTACATTAAAAAAAAGCCAATAACTATTACATTAAAACTACCTTATGAACAGTTGGTATAGTTCTGAAAGGGAATTCACAACACTACCAAGACAACTAATTTGAGTTCCATTTGTAACTTAAAGGAATGTTATTAAATGTGCAATATTAAGGTGCAAAAACAAAATTGTTATTTATTGCATTTAAGTCTATTATTGCAGTATATTTTGAACACTTTCTTTTGCACACATACATAAATGTCGAAAAATTTGGTAAATGGAAAAAAACTACTAAATTGAAATGTTTAATGAAGAATTTAATTTCTACTCAACTAGATTATTAAAATCAGTTGCATAAATAAGTTACCATACTTGAATGTTCACTTTGAATAAACATATTAAATAGTCAAAAAAATAATTTTGACACCCACTTAGCCCCATTCTTAGTGATATTTACATGCATTATTTTGAGGTTAAGCTGTTCCAAAAACTGCAGTTTCAATTTTATGTTCGGTATGTTGATGATTGTTTTGTTCTAATGAACCAGAATCAGTTTGAGGGTGATGAGGTTTTATCTATTTTAAACTCCATTGATCCTCATATTCAGTTTTCTTGTGAGAAAGAACGGAATAATTGCATTTCATTTCTTGATGTACTTGTTTCTCGTACTGAAATTGGTTTTGAAACTACTGTTTATCGCAAACCTTTTGCTGTTTCTTTACCTCCTCAATGGCTATCGTCTCATCCTCCAAATCAAAAATATTCTGCTTTCAATTCTTTTGTTTATCGCGCAATTAATATTTGTTCTTCGTCGGAACTTCTCAAAGTGGAACTTAATTATCTTAAAACTGTGGCAATTGATAGAGACTATCCGCCAACTTTGATTGATTCCATTTATAAAAAACTTTCAAATAAATCCCAAACTAATGTTCTTAACCGAACCTTCATCAGAAAGAATTTGGTTGTTTTGCCATTCTTTCCATCTGTAAGCTATCAGGTTGCTAAGATTCTAAAACGTTTCCAATTCCAGGTGGTGTTCTCTCCTATTAATAAACTTTCATTCTCTTCTCTTAAAGATCCTATTCACCCTCTTAATTGTTGTGGAATTTATAGAATTAATTGTAGTTGTAAACTTGCCTATATTGGACAGACTCGGCGTGCTTTAAAAATTCGCTTGAAAGAGCATCAAAATTATGTGAAAAAACAACAATTAAATAAGTCTAGTATTGCTGAACACTGTTGGGATTCGAATCACTCTTTTGATTTTAACTCTTATCAGATTATCCAAAAATGCCCCAATTCATCAGATCTTGACTTTTGGGAATCCTTTCATATTTTGAGGAACAGTTCTAACTTAGTTAACGATCTTAGTGCAGTTCCATATTTTTCTAACATTTGGCTCCTATATCTTTAATACTGTCCTTTCCCCATTCCGCCCCCCCCTTTTTTCCCATTCATTTTTATCGATCTTACTTTGTTTATTTTTACCTTTTTGTCTTGATTGACACCCCCCCCCCAATTTTCTTCTATTTATCTTTATTTTTCCTTTTTTCGAATATTTTCTGTTTCCGTTTATTTTATTTCATGGTTTTCCATTCAGCTTTTCCTTTCTTGCGGTTCACGGTTACTGACAATTTCTTTTCTTTTTGTTTAAGCTTCGGCTTAATCTTTGTCCAATTGAATTCTTTCTTTCTGGGCTCGAACCTAAGAGAAAGCTCTTGGCCTTTGCTTGCATTCCTATTGGTTCCTGATCGGTTTATGACTTTGTCATTGGTGTTTGGTTAATCCGCTGTTTTTATCTTTTAAGCTGCATGCTTATCTGCTCTTGGCTTTTGTCGGATGTCTTTTCATCCATAAGCTCATTATTTTTTGCATTGAAAAAGGCGTTCCCTGTAACGCCGAAACACGTGTCTGCTGTAATTTACAAATTTGTGCTTCTTCTACGTTGTTTTGTCTTACTTTACTGTTCAGCACAAAGGTATTTATTTATCTTATTTATCACATTTTGTTCTGTTTTTGATATTTTCTCATAAAATATAGTTTCTCAAAATTTGGACACTTTCGGACACAGAAGTTTTGAACAGGATGATAAAAACCTTGCCATTATTGCTTTCATTTGCAAACATGCATAAACATAGGGAAATTTGGTTACTATTATCAAAAAATAAACAAATGAACTCATTCATACAAATTGAAATGTCAATCAATTATTCAATTTCTATGTAACTGGATTAAAAGCAGCTGCATAAATAAGTTGAATGCTTTCATTGAATAAATGTTCAATATAAAACATTACTTTGATACATTTTATTCTGTTTTTGATGTTTTCCACACAATACAATTTTTCTAAAAATATAGTTTTGGACACTTTCGGACAGTTTTGGACACTAGGGTTTTGGACAGGACGGTAAAAACCAGGGTTTTTACCGTGGTTTTTACCGTTGTGTCCAAAACCTTGCCAACCCTGGTTTTAGTTAATCAGTTTGCACGATTTGATCGCATATATGTGAAATTCGTTAGCAATAAATAAAGAGTAATTTTTGTTTAGCTTTTACATATACTGTTGTCAAAGTTTAAACGCATGCGAGTTTTGTTGAGTTTTTAAGCTATTGCTTATACTAGTATCGTTTTATAACAATTTCTGAGTTATTCGCGAAATTCGCTCATGCGCGGTTACCGTGCCATCATATTCCACAGACAATCTGGAGTTCACTGTATGAAATCCTCATAAATATACTAGCCAATGATCGAGTAACGTTCCTGACGTCATCAACAATAAAACTCGTGCCACGGCATGATAATTTGATAATTGTTTTGTTAATGTTTAAAATGCAGGGGAATACTTTATTTTGACGAGGCTGAACTGGGTCCGGTAACTTAATTATTTTACTGGTAAGACTGTCATTTCAGGAGAATGAAGAAACGAAAAAGTGGTCAACAATGAACGCTATCGACTGAAGTTTAAGATTAATCCACAGGAGTTATATATATAAGGGTACAATTTTAACTGTAAAACTATCACCATCAGGCAATGGCTTCATTCAAATGTAGAAGCAATTTTCACCCGTCGTATCTTGACAGGCGATTCTCTAGTCTTTAGAATGATTTAAAATAATTTAAATGTGCAAAAATATTTTCGTTTTTGCACTATTTCTAGGAGTAGAAATATGCAAGTTTGAAATTCCACCATTTTTTTCTTTTTTTTTTGAATACCCTGTATAATAATGAAAACAAAAGTATACCGATTCAAGTTAGCTTGACGAAGGGAAAAAAAGGAATTCTGCTGCGACCGAATAAATTCTGACGACCTTGGACGAAACCACTGGACACTGCTTCCTTTTTTCCGACACGCACTCATGCCGGCAGACAAAGATTTCGTATGAATGTCCGAAAAAGATCAAAACCTGTGCAACGCCCCGTGCTCTCTTTTGATAACGAGAATTCATCAACGACTTCAGTAGACACACGATTGGATGAATGAGGGGGACCGTCCACAAATAACGTTACTGTAAATTTTAAGATTAAAATTAAAATATTTCAGTTCAACCTCGTTCATCCGGACTAACTGGGACCAAAGACAACAACCCGGATGAACGAAAATCCAGGTAATCCTCATATACATATTAGAGATGAGACGGGCTCAGCCCGGGCCTGACAGCCCGAGTCCGGGCCCGAAGCGGACTCGGGCTCTAGAACCGAAAATAGGTTTCGGGCTCGGGCTCAAGCACAGATATTCAATTGCCAATCTCCATACAAATTCAAAGCTAATAAACATTTTCCTACTGTGAGAAAATGAAAGGATCAATCAATGTCAAATCCCCCCCCCCCCAAAAAAAAATAATTAAGGCTTATTTATAGTATTTTTTTGTGATTACTACTGCAATATATCATACAGTAATGGTAATGCATTGAAAGTGGAGCATTTTAAGAAAATTTAGAAACTTCTATTAATGAAGAAGATTTGACGTAACATTTTTCATTAACTGAGAGATCATGTCAGACTGTAGGAGGCTCAGTTTTTGATACAGGAAATTTTCTTTCGGGCTCGGGCGGGCTCGGATTTCGGTCAGAGACACTATCACTCGGGCTCGGGCGGACTCGGTTATACATTTTCGCACTCGGGCGGGCTAGGGCTCTCGAAAATGAGCCCGAACTCATCTCTAATACATATTAGCTAATGATCAAGTAACGTTCCTGACGTCACCAACAATGAGACTCGCGCCACGGCATGATAATGTGATAGCATGGTTTGGTAATAATTAAAATGCAAAGAAAGGCTGTTTTGTGACGAGGCTGAACTCGATCCGGTAACTTAACTGCTTTACTGGTAAGACTGAGTCAGTTCAGGAGAATAAAGAAACGAAAAAGGGGACTACAATGAATGCTACCTAATGGAGTTAGGGTAAATCCACCGAAGTTAGGGTTAAAATTTCACCTATCAAAATATCACCAAACAGGCAATGGCTTCGTTCAAATGAAGAAGCAATTTTCACCCGTCATATCTTGACGGGCGATTTTCTATTTAGGCAATAAGCAGAATACATTCTTTATAAATTTATCTTTAAATACTGCAAAAAACAATGCTTTATAACACAATTACATAGCATCGTTTCTCGCGAATACTTTATCACTTACTAGTTGTACCTGCATGGCTTTGCCCGTAGTTGAAAATTAAAAGATCATTCGGTTCGCCTGTATATTTACAAATAATGGATGATGAATTTCTCGCCAATTGGCTATGTTCATTCGCTCTCCCATTCCACGTCATGATAACTTCGTAATTTACTTGTCCATCTTATGATAATTTTGCTCCGGAAAGCGTTCTTAAAATTGAAATAGAAAAAGAACAAAATCGAATTTTCGAAAAATCGCTTCGAGGTGCATACTCCCATGCTACAAACTAACTTTGTGCAAAATTTCATGAAATCGGCGGAACGGTCTAGGCGCTATGCGTGTCAGACAGCCTATAGACATTATCCAGACATCCAGACAGAGAGACTTTGAGCTTTATAATTAGTAAATATAGTTCAGCTGCAGCGGTGTTGGACTGACGCTCCAAAAGAGAGTATGGCATGTTGTTTGACAGATTGGTACTGTACTTTATTGCGAGTTTTATGCAAGAATTGCACGTTTAACCAAAATAAAAACCAAACATTCGGCGTATTAATAGTGCCGTTCTTGCTGTCATTATTTCAAATTATTATTTGAGTAAATATATCGCTTATTTTGGAAGAAGAGTTCCACAACACGAGGAAATGAAATTTTACAGGAGAAGCGTTTGAAGTTGAACTCTTCATTCAGTTTGCATTAAGTTTGCTGTGCGCTCCAGTGGTTAATATTCGAACAAAAAAAAAATGTCATTATTTTCTAAAGAAGATAACGGCATTTGAAGGCAAGGTCGTAACCAGAAAATAATTTCGGGGAGGGTTTAAAAACTTTTATGCGAACCTTTGGGCTATTTGTGCTAATGTTCAAGTCGTTGGGTTATCTATTATGAAAGCGTTTTATGCAATTAATATACATATGAAAGACATTTGAATTTTGGAACAATATTTTTTGGAAATTTTTAAATATAAACGAATTTTTAAATGTCAAACCGAACTTTTCGGGGGGGGGGGTAACCTTAAGCTCTTTTGAAGGACTTTAAACGGGGGGGAAAAAAAAGAAAATTAAAAATTTCGTATTGTTACACTCTTTTTCCAAATGAGCGATATATACAATTTTTACTTTACAAATTTTATCCGGATAAGCCGGAGATCCAGATAAACGGGGGTCGGATAGACGAGGCTCTAGTAAAAAATTCTATTTCCTAATGCTTATTTTAATCAAATACTTTTTTTCTCACGTGGGCGTAAGATTTTCATATTTTTCTAATTATAATGGGTGCTTGAATTAAATTCTATTTTCTAATGGAGGAGGAGTAGGATTTTCAGTTTGTTCTAATCATCAGGGCCCGATTTTGATCAGGAGGCCCAAGGCCAAATAGTCTTTTGTGCTCCCCTGTATTCAAACTTTGAAATTTTAGCCATATTTGATAAAACAATTTCAGCTATTGACTAAAACAATTTTAGCCATAACGGTCTAGTCGGCCGATTCAGTAATCTAGTTATGCTAATCATAACGCTTATTCTAACACTCTCTCCTTACTTACCAAACGATTTAACTCTTCGCAAACCAAATGAAACGGGAGTAGATGAACGGTAGCTAGTGAGCAGGGGGTTGGAAGTTGGAAGTTGCATTTTAAATAAGTAGTACACATTTAACCATTATTTTTGCTGTGCTTACAACTGCTGTGTCATTAAAACACATAGTAAAAATCAGAGAAGCCCCGAAGTTAAATTTTTGGGAGGGCGGAAATTCTTAATTTGCCGAATGGTACTCTAAATTCTGCCGAATGGAACTCTAAATTTTGCCGAATGGAACTTCAAATCTTGCTGAATGGTGATAATTTTTCTGCATGGAATTTCAAATTTTGCCGAATGGTGATAATTTTACTGAATCGTCAGACAAAATTTGACAAACAAGGAAATTTCCGGGAGGTCACAGTGACCTCCCATGATTCCTGAATGATGAAAACTTGGTAAAAGTTTAAAAATACAATTTGAAATATGATCTACAATGCTGTGCTTTGTTTCTTAACTGTAAGTATGTTCATAGGCGGCTAGTACACCAAAAGGGGGGGGGGGATGAGACGCGGGGAAGGGCGTTGCAAAATTTAGGTGGGCGATGCCCTTAAAATTAATTTTTAAAAGAAATTGAACTATTTTTGGATCATTAACGTCATTATTGATTGAATGTTCTTCTCAACAGTGGGGTCGTTTCCAAAATTTTAAAAGTATTTTTTTCTGAAAGAGCATGCTTAAAAATATATGATCTGACCATTTTTTAAATAATTTGTTTAAGTTTAATATTTAAAAAAAAATAGTTAAGTCGGTATGCTTTTATTGTTTATACTTTTGCCGATGACATCACAAATGTTGAAATTCCATTCAGTGTTGCCATTCACAGAGCAAAATATTGAATTCGCATCTTTACTCACGTGCATTGGCAACGATATGGTTGATAGCAAGCGTAGAGCGCAATGTTTAATTCGCTTCATGATTATCATAACGTGGAAACGTGGTAGAAAGATGCGCCAAATTACATCATTTGTGACGTCATCAAGACCACGCCTTGTTTTCAAAATCGAACTTTTTAAAAAATTAATTAAAAAATATCTGTTGGGAAAATGAAAATATTTTCTGGGTCCATGTTATTTTTTTTTACACATTCTATCAATTTCAGTGACTAAAAGTACTACTTTTGACTGAAGGAAACAACCCCATTGGGACGGATGATAACAGTAGACTATTTCCTTCCAATTCAAAGCTTCCTTTGAATTTTTACGAAAATAATAACGTGCAAAAAATATAGAACACGAATTTATTAAGTCAACCCTTCTTTGTTGACACATGAATTCATCAATACTAACCGTTTTTGACCGATTGATAAATTTTGAACTCAGAAAAGTGTGAGGGGGAAGTCGTTCCCCTTGCCCCTCTGTACGAGCCTCCTGTGATTTGTGAATATGTTTATGAAAAAGCAAAGGTGACATGTGACAGGAGGAGGGAAGGGGATATGGTGAAATGTGACTTTTTTGTGGCAGAGAGGTGGTCAAAAATCCTGAAAAAAAGGGTGACTTCTTTTTTGGACAGCCCCTCTAGAAATGGCTCTCTCGTTGGATGCGCTGTATTGCACGGATGCACATAAATGGTTTTCCATTTGTAATGCACACTGTCGTTGTGCTTGCTTTATGGATTCCGACAAAACATCCATTAATCACGCCATCGGCCTTGGCGAGCTGACTTGCCACGAGAGGATGTGTTTTAATTCATCTTTCTCTATTTTCGCTTTGCATACCTGGAAGGACGGGACGCTCGCTCGTGGTGATAACCACCGGATTTTTGCTGGAATTCATGCTCGCTAAGCGAAGAGATATTTCAAGCAGTGACGTGAGGAGATATTTTAATGGAGGGGGATTTCATTTATTTTGACACCCACGCACATAGATAGACATAAACTAATAGACAGACATAAATAAATAAATAGAAACAAGGACGTTCCGCGAATCAAATTTGTACAGTTAAATAAATTATTTTCAAAAAAAACCTTTCAAATTTTCTAAATTAATTTGAATTTTGAAATTTTGAATTCAAATTACGTTTTTCGCAATCACGAGTTGCGACATGACCCTACCCATTGGTTATTACCCCATTCGCTTGTTTCTAGAAACGGTTCCTGTCCCTCATCTTGGGCAGTTTGTGTATGTGTAGGCTTGTATGTGTGCGTAGACCTATGTGTATGAACCTTGGCGTGTGTGTATGTGTGTAAAGGCGTGCGTGTGCATGGGCGGATTTATGGGGGGGGGGCAGAGGGGGGCAATGCCCCCCCAGTTTTGGGAGGACTTTATGTAGTTACAACACATCTTCCAAAAATTAAAAAAAAAATCATTATTTTTTTTGTTTTTGAACAGTTCAGAAGAGCATGGGTGGATTTATGGGGGAGGGGGCAAAGGGGGCAATGCCCCCAGTTTTGGGAAGAGTTTATATAGTAACAACTTATCTTCCAAAATCTTATAACAAAAAGATGATTTTTTCTTTTTTGAATAGTTCAATGAAAATGAAGAGAATAGCGAATGTCCTTTTTTGAATGGAGAAAAGAAAAAGAAAAAAAAAACGAACATTAAATACAAATAGTACAGCTGTCACTGGGGTACTGAAAATTGGTCTAAATTCACTATTTTGGACTGAAAACTATTTGGTCAATATATGAATGAAAATATAGGCTAAACGAGCTATGCATTCAGCTGCAACACTTATAATAATTGACGTTTGGGACACTCCCTTTCCCCTCCCCAATTTGCTCTAACAGAACGATCTACTCGTTACGATTTGTTTTCTCTCTTTTCAGAATGTTTAATTTTCAATTTGCGTGATTTCAAAAACTAGATGTTTTGGGTTGTTACAGACGAAAGATTTTGAAGAACCTTCTGGATTCACACGTTCAAATGAAATTGGCTGATTTGAAATGTATGCTATTAGAAAAGAAGTACATAGCTAAAAGGTTTTTGTACAGCAAAATACTATCAAATGTAACAATTAACACCATACTCAATGAATGTATGTAACAATGAAACAAAAAACTGGAAAAATTGTCCAACCATTGAACAAACAGAACGTAAAATAATTAAATCAAAACTAAATTTCTGATTTTCCAGAATCATACATTGTAAGGAAAACATCTGAATAAAAGAAAAAGTGAGGGAGATATATTTCCGGCACGAAAGTTTTGCACAATTCTTGTAAGATTGCATTATTACCTGATGAAATGTTTTTATAACTGTGTTTTCTTCATTTTTTAAAGGAAAAAATTTGTATATATGAAATTAATAGTTAGAAATGTACTTCATGCGCTTGGAAAGTTTTCGGCTTGTTTTTTTTTTTTTTTTTTTTTTTTGAGAAAGAAAAGTAAATACTATCGCAGACTGAATAAATTTTAGTTATCTGAACGTTCTGATTAATTGAATCTTTTTACTTAGAGGGAAAGTACCATTTTCCTTACTTTCTAAATACTGTTTAAAATTTATGGTAAGTCATAATCATCTAAGTCTAAATGAGACAGTTATTGTCATTATTGAAATCTGAGTAATTCAGTCATCAAAAGTTTTGCAAAAGTTTGCTGAAATTTGATAAAATTCTTACACAGATTGGTAAAACCATAAAAATCCTTTAACTGTAAAAACTGAGGAATATTCGTTCAAATTATAAAAAATCTACAGGTAAGAGTGAATTACGTGCAGGGCCAGATTTGCCTATAAGATAAACAAGCTATAGCTTAGGGCCCCTGCTTTGAAGTGGGCCCCTAACTCCCAAAAAATTGTGATTCGTTCCTTAAAAAAATGGAAAGTGCTTGAAAAACTAATTTCATTTTCAAGTACTTGAAAACTTTGAATATTTGGAAACGTGTGGCTACAAACCTTAAATTTTAAAATTTCTAACAATTTGTAGGGGGAGGAATGCCAAAATGTGTCAAATTCAGCTACTTGCTACATCCTGCATCAAAAACGTAAAAATCATGGTTCTCGCGTTTGTGACATATTACTTGAAATAAATTTTTGTGACTCACATGCTTCATATCTTGCTATTTATTTAATCCCGAAAGCAGAATTTTGGAAATTCTTTTGTACTGATTGCTTTTATCTTACTTTTACTGCATATTGTTAATCTGTTTAGCCCGGGGAAAAAATGATACACCACCCCTATTTCTTTTCGTTTTCTGCACTACTTATAATTTAAAAAAAGTTGTAATGAGATATTAAAGTTTATTTTTTCTCTTAAACATAAAAAAGCCGTTTCTTACAAAGTTTGAACAATACTGTACAACTGTATATAATCTACTAAATTTCAGAGACTGGAAAGTGCAAATTATTGATAGGTTCTAAAATCCCTGAAAAGAAAGTGTAGTATAGCCTACCAGGGCTCTTGAACCAAAACCGCAATCTAACCAACCAAACCTTGAAAATAATTAGACAAGTCTTTGAAACTCCTAAAGCAAATTGTGCTTCAATTTTATTTCTTATCAAGTGTATAAATTAAGAATTGTTCAAATGGGTAGTATGTTACTCTCTTGGTACCTATTCTCTAAATCTGTGCACCATTTCTTTTAAAGTATTAACTTGCATCACAAAGCACTTTTAAAGCGTAAAACTTAAAAAAAAAAGCCTATTATTTCCAATTAACCTTTATAAGACTTCAAGATGCAGAATTTTATATCCATTTTATATAATTTCCTCCGGGGGAGTACCCTCAAAATTGGAGATATTCTATATCCCACTTAAAAGGGAGCCCTGCGTCACTCTCTCAATACCAGCCCCCTCTATTTTAAGGTCAATTCAAAAATTACACCATGATTACACACTGTAATGAAAACGACACATAAAAAAGTAAAGAATGGCCTTATGCATCACAGAAAACAGAGAAAAACATGGGAGAGGGGTGGGGAGGGCAATTAAAAATGTTGCTCCAAAAAAAAAATCCTGCCCCCCCAGGAACTCAGTCCTAAATCCGCCTATGTGCGTGTGTATAGGACATGGACGCCACCGACCAGGCGCAGCGGCTACCGGGAGGAGTCGCGCCTGCAGAGGACGGTGGGGTTGAAAAAGG
This sequence comes from Uloborus diversus, assembly GCF_026930045.1. Lineage (NCBI taxonomy): Eukaryota > Metazoa > Arthropoda > Arachnida > Araneae > Uloboridae > Uloborus > Uloborus diversus. The sequence goes on from NC_072737.1 coordinate 148,131,625, forward strand.
AACCAAACATCAAGGACTGTCAAATGAAAACAATTAGCAATCGTGATTGCTCAATAAAAAAAGAACCTACTTCAAAAAAAAAAAAAAAAAAAAAAAGGAGCTAAGAAGTTAAAACGAATTGGTCATACTTACATACGATTTCCTACCCAAACGTATAAATCAAATTTATTTTACAATTCCAGTACAAAAATCAACTAAACTAAACACCCAATTATAAATAAACACTAATTGTAATTACTATACGATGAATAATTATTTTAATACCGAACTAATTATATACGATATCTTAATTTTTAATAACCATTTGAAGTCGGAACCTCCTATAAACTACTACCTAACGTAACTGAGTAGGTTTAGCTTTAAAGACTAATTTCGCGTTTCGTTAAATTAGTGTTTAACTCAGGATTTGGTGGGTTGTCAGTTACGTTAGGTTTATAGCAGGGCTGTGACATCTGACATTTTAACACATATATTTGCACTTGATTCCCAAAATTTTAGACTTAGGCTTTTAATTGTGATATATTTGAATATTAAGAATCATTATTCATCATAATACGAAGTGTCAGCTTTCTAAAAATATTTCTGTATTTAAAAATTAATGCTTTGTACGTGTTTGGCGCGGGCAACCGGGAAACTCGGCAACTCGTATTAATAATATTTTCTCAAATACAAAAAAAAAAAAAAAAAAAAAAAAAAAAAATGTTTTAAAAAGTTGACTCATTAGAACACAAAATGGAATATTTTGTTCAAATTTAAAATATATGATTAATATGCTACTATAGGTAAAATTTCAAAAAAGAAGCAAGTATGACCACTTGCCTCTTGACTGTGACAAAATAGTTGATTTTAATGGATTACAGTTGATGAGCTTAAATATTAATTCTGTAAAAAACATTGTCATCGGAAGTGGCTCTGAAAATCACCTGCTTTATAAACAACCTGTTCTCCGTGTGCTGTAGCTCAGATTTACTTCAAGAAACTTGATTTTTACTTCCTTTTACAGAAAAGGAAGTATTGTATTCGCGAAAAAATTTTTTTACTGAAAAATCGGCCTTAATTTCCATTTTGCTCACCCCCAAATGAGTGTTGAGTTTTTTTCGACCCGACCACACGTACATATGTACCTAAGAACGTATAGACGCCCGAAATATCCATTTTGACGTTTCCCGAGTTAATTACAACGAGTTTTCTCGTGTCGTCTGTATGAACGTATGTATGTGCGTATGTGTGTATGTATGTCGCATAACTCAAGAATGGGTTGAAATTTAGTACGTAGACTCCTAGTGGGGCCTAGTTGTGCACTTCCCCTTTTGGTTGCATTCGGGTGTTTCTAAAGGGGTCTTTTGCCTCTTTTTGGGCGGAAATCATTGTTAATTTCGATGTAAATTCAAGTGGTGCAATAATTTGTCGGACACTTGGCGATATATCGCCAATCTTTTGGTCACCAAGTTTTGTCGCCAACTTGACGACAAATTTGGCGATTTCTTTTTATGTTTGGAAAGTCATTTCGTTTTTTTTTGGGGAAAATGAAAGACAGTTTTCGTATAATGAATAAATATTTTATTAAATTATAGATTGGCCATTCTGATCCAACACCTTTTGCCATCTTTCTGGCAGTAACATAATTCTCCTCTCATAAAAGTTTTGGTCCTTGCTGGCAAAAAACTGGTTCAGGTGGTTTTTGACATCTTCATTTGAGGTAAAGGTTTTGCCATCCAAAAAATTTTGCAGGGACCGGAACGAATAGTAGTCGGAAGGCGCCAGATCTGGAGAATATGGTGAATGTTGCAGTACGTCCCATTCAAGCTGTAAAATTTTTTGGCGAGTGACCAAACTTGTGTGAGGTCTCGCATTATCCTGGTGGAACACTACACCCTTCCTGTTGATTAATTCGGGCCTCTTCTCTTTAAGTGAATCATTCAATTTGTCCAGCTGATTACAATAGACTTCTGAATTAATCGTTGTATTGTCCGGCAAAAGCTAAAAAAAAAAAAAAAAAAAAAAAAAAAAAAACGATTCCTTTGACATCCCACCAAACGGAGAGCATCACCTTTTTTTGGTGAATGTTGGCTTTTGACACGCTTTGAGCCGGTTCATCTTTTCTGCTCCATGACCTCTTGCGTTTAACATTGTTGTATACAACCCATTTTTCGTCCCCAGTAATGATCCGCTTCAAAAATGGATAATTTTCTTGACGTTTGAGGAGCGAATCACACGCGTCAACGCAACGACACAAATTTCGCTCCGTAAGGACATGGGGCACCCACACATCGAGCTTCGAGGTTAAGCCCATGCCTTTCAGATGGCCATAAACAGTCGAATTCGACAAATTTAATCTCTCACCAATCTCTCGTGTGGTTATTCGCCGATTTGCTTCAACTAATGCCTTTATCGCATCTTTGTCAGCTTCGACCGGCCTTCCAGACCGTGGTGCATCTTCGACATCAAAATTGCCGGATCGAAATTTTGCAAACCAGTTCTGACACTGGCATACTGTTAACACGCCTTCTCCATACACATCCGTCAATTTTTTTCTCGCTTGGACAGCATTTTTACCTTTTCTGAAGTAAAAAAGTAAAATATGACGAAAATGCTGCTTATTGCTCTCCATATTTAAAAGGGCACCCACCAAAAACTACTGCGTAGAATTAATAGAACTTTTTCACACACAAGCCTTGCAATATCAGCTCTCAAGACATATAATGGTTATGCGGCTTAAGTGTGAAGTTGGTTTCGAAAAAACGTAATTAAGTCCTCTGACGGGAAAAAACGAAATTACTTTCCGAACAACCCAATATTTGGTTTTAAATTGGCCACTGTTGGTGATATTTAGAGAGTAAAATATTGACTCACATTAAAATTGCCGGAAATGACACTGAATTGGTGTAAAAGGAAGTCATGTGATGCACACATCAGCTTGTTATTTCCACCATTAGAAGGAGAAGATTTTTTTCCTATTGGTATATGTTTTTTTTTTTTAAATTTAAGTGTCCTTTCAGATAAGGATGAAAAAATGAGTTTTAATAAAAAAAAAAAAAAAAAAAAAAAAACCGTTCATTTACTGGTTGGACTACAATATACATAACGATTCACCGACACATTTCTTCTTTTAAATTTCCTGTTATGATTGCTACTGAGTGAGTTCTATACGCATGGCAAAGCAAACGATTCTGTTTTATTTTTCTTGTAGGTTTCAGTTAATGGTAAAATCCATCAAATACCGCTTTTGTAGCGACAAATGTTTTTTTTTTTTTCCCCGAGAAGCAATCATTTTTGTCAAGAAGTTGTTTCCCGTAGACAATCGTGTGGGTCGGGAACACCCTAGTCATCTCCATTTCACGTCTTTTGGTTGCGTAATATCGAGGTGAAACAGTTGGTTCGTTTAAATGTTTATATACGCTACACTCCAGGGTCCCCTGTACCTAATACTATAAACTGTACTTAGTTTCACCAGCTGGATGGGGCGCTGAGAGTAGCTCTGTTTTTTGATCCAGACCAGAAGTCGAACAGTCCCTGAAACAGCACCCCCAGAGGTGTTGATTTGGAATGGGAGCTTGGAGGACTTTGTGACACGAATATATTTAACGTGTCCCAGTAACCATTAGTGAACACGGAGCATCTTCGCCCGGTTGGCATCGAACCCGGGACCCTCCAGTTGCGTGTTCGACGCCTTACTAATCTGGACCCCACTGCCTTTTTAATTACATACAGGGTGATTATAATAAATGGGATGCACCAATAAGCAAACCGGTAAGTTACTAATAAGCAAACTGGTAGATTAATTAGCGGAAGACAATCAGTCGATGCCGATGTAATGGCAGTAGGTGAATTATAATGTTAATGGTTTTTAATGCTCCAGTTTTTCTATCAACGTTTTGTTTTTATTTTAATTACAATTTCAGCTTCTCAGCAAAAGTTAATTGTTTGTTTCTGTAAGCGGTGGATTTTTTTTCTCTGTCCCCATAATTTTTCAATGTTTCAAAATTTAAGGGATAAGTAGTATTTAATTTTTCAACATTTAAACATTTTGTATTTAAAACAAATAACAAAACATTCAAATATTGTCTTTTTAAATTTCCAATTTCATTTTTTTTTTCCAATTTCCGCAGTGCTAAATTTCTGTGCAAAATACCACGACAGAAAATATCTTCGAGTAGCATTTTGAGGCTTATTTCCGGCTTTCAATGCGTCAAATACGTTTCTTTAGAGATGTTAAAAGTATATCTGCTCTTTCGTAACATTTATCTTCTGTAAATTGCTCTTTCCAATTTTATCTCCTACTTTGGAAAAAAGCCAACTTTAAGTGCAAATGCCATATTTCCGGTGGGGGAAAACCCTCTTATAAATTTCTTGTTATGATCGTCACTGAGTGAGTTCTATACGCATGGCAAAGCAAACGATTCTGTTTTATTTTTCGTGTAGGTTTCAGTTAATGGTAAAATCCATCAAATACCGCTTTTGTAGCGACAAATGTTTTTTTTTTTTTTTCCGAGAAGCAATCATTTTTGTCAAGAAGGTTAACCATGTGAATTATTTATTATATTATAACCATGTGAAATCCAATCTCTTATAAGTGAAATCCTGAAATTACATCAAGATTCACTGTCAAATTTGTTGAAAACAATGAAATCTGTAACTGCTTAAACAGGTGTCCTTCATTTTTTAAGATGACTTATCTCCCAAATTGAGATTTTTGAAAAGGATTCTACTTGACGACAAATTTTTCAATTATCAACATTCATGATGCTTAAATATTCGATAAAACATCAAAGGAACGGTTTCAGGCTAGCTATTCTAAAGATGTTTTTCAATAGAATATTGCAAAGTAACGCTTGTCGGCTGAACTACCTTTGCCAATATTGAGTATAAAGGGAAAATTTTCATATTGTTGACAGAAATAACAAATATCAAGCTGATTATTCAGTGCAATTTTGAACTTAGTCATACTAATATGTACATCGAACTTTGTACACAAAACTAGACAAGAGAAGGATAGAAAAAAGGATTTCCATGGAGGAAGGATTTGATGAATATGAATATGAATATAGTTTTATACACATGAAAAACTTTTGCTTTTTAAATCATTTTCTTAGTTTTTTTTTTAATTTTTTTACGCCAGACTTTATTATTTCTTTAAAACAAGACGAAAGAAAGAGAAAATACACGATGTATTTTCTTATTTATGAATACGGACTTCACTAATTATTTTTGTCACTTTGTAATATTATTTTTTATTATCATAAATCAATTTGAAACAAATCAATTTTACTTGATTTACATTTCATTTTCATCAATGTAAATTAGTCTTTCAGGATATTCATTGCAGAAAAGGAATAAGTTCAAATTAAAAAAAAAAAAAATAATAATTAATTTCAGTGACGAAATGAAACGTAATTTAAGGTGAGTTGATGATGCCACTTCTGGCTAGATTAGTCATAAAAAATTTCGTAGAATTTAGTTCATTTCTGAATGAAATAATTACTTTTTATTGATTCCGGAAAAGTTTCAATCGTTGGACTTATGCCCTTTCTGAAAAAATCGATTCAATTATAATGTTGCTAAAAAGACCAAGTGTTAACTGATTGATATTGGCACTGTGCTTGCATTTTTTTTTCTAAACTTTAAACTATCAAAGTCTTTATTTAAAGCATTGATTCAGTTACGAAAATAATATTTATCTTTCTTTGGAAATTGAACGTTGCAGAACAAGGTTTCATCACATTAACTTGCAAATCAAATCTCGTAGGCACGTTTCGGGATTACAAGGAGCCGATTTACTAACGCCTATCAAGTTAACTTTGGTCCGGTTAACTTATCATCCACCGATCGGATGATAATTTTATTGACAAAGGAACTCCATGTAACCCCGAAATAGGTAATTTAATTTCCAGTTTATACGAGAAACCGATAGTTTCCCACATTCGACAATTCCATACCACCACAGAAAATCTCATACACTCCATCTGTGCTGCAAACCAATCATAGCTCCCCAGCGGATGCTCAATTTCAGCCTGAGATGTGGTGTCCGTTCTGTTTAATTTGTAACTGCTACATTTATGGATGCGTTGTTAAAGAGCGGATGCAATCGCAGGGGGAGGTGGTGTTTTCCGGTAATTCGCAGGTGTGAACACGATTAATGGCCAGAATCGCAATTTCGATCGAGTCCGGGCTTCCCGCCTCGACTGCAAAAAAAAAAAAAGAACACGTTTGTTTTTGTTCTTTCCTTCTCGTTTAGCCGAACGAAGTAACAGGAAGCTCACATTATGAATATTTGAGTAGATGGGTTGGCGGAGGAGATAATGTGTGTGTGTGCATTTTGCACTGCAAATAACTAAATTTACTAAATTTTCGTCATTGCGAAACTTCCGATGACATTCTCACGAATGCGGTTTCGGTCACAGTTATGACGCGCCTGCCGTTGAGCTCGGTTATCGCTGGATCTCATAACTTGTAGATTTTTCTTGCTTTTTTTTGTCACGCGTTCGCGTTCCATGTCATTCAATTTCGACAAATATGTCATTTGTAAAACCTCGATTTATTCATTATATTTTCTTGGTGCTTGCATAGGCTCAGAATGACTGAAAGCAAAAGTTTCAATAGGGGGGCGCTGCAGCTACTGTCTAATGGCAGATGAAAAAGGTAAAACAAACAAATGCCGTAACTTATAACTTGCTTTGACGCTTAGTGAATGACAATAATTTTTCATCGTGTTTGTGGGAAGCTTTCATTTTTATTCTTCTAAAATTACATTACACCATAAACTGTCTGAAGCCTGTAATTTACACCAAAGAAAACACGTGGAATGGGATGTTTTACCCTTTTCTTTAGTATTATTAACCACCGCAAGGTTGCGTATTCGAGCTCTGGAATTGCGAATAAAAGTAAGTTATCTCATAAAACAGTTGACACGTCAGAAATTAAAAAAATATACATATAACAATGATTTTTTTCCCCCTTGGTAATGAAAATGGCACAATGAGGGGAAAGGCGGTAAAAACATTCTCCAGAGGGTTTAATTTTAACATTATTTCCAAAACTAAAAAAGTAGTTTTTTCACATGTAACGAGTGTTTATATAACTCCCCCACTCACAGTACTTCCTTTAACGTCTATTAAACAGCTGATATTTTTTAATAACTCAAGCGAATGAATTCCTGTACTCATGTACGAATTTTCAGGCTTCAGAGCGAGTCTGAAAAATCTGTTTTCTGGTAACATCTTGAATGATATCAGTTTCAATTATTTCTTCACTTGCAGTTACCTCGCTGCAAACATTACCAGCACTTCACAGATCGAATTTCAAATTAACCGAAAAACAGACATAAATATTCGAATTAAAGACACATTTTTATCACAGGAACCAATTGAGAATAACAGGGACCATTAGCGCAGCCAGAAATATCTTCTGAAGGGTTTTCTTGAGCGAAAATACCTTATGGACCGTTTCTTTGTTCAAAAAACTCTTCTAGGAGGTATTTTCATCAATTACCCTCTCCATACGGTGGTTATTTGGGGAAAAATACCTTCTGGAGGGGGTATTTTGATGAAAAACACCTTCTGAAAGGAAATTTTTTTAATAAAAAATAACTTCTGAAGGGTTTCTTTTTTGATCAAAACAGCCCTTTTATATGCATAATTTACTGCATTAGAATTTGAATTAATGTTAAGAACCAATGGCTCTGGGAGGTGTTTTCAACCCCCCTTCGCTACGCCACTGACAGGACTAAACTAAGTTCGAATTAACTAATAATTCGAATTAACCAAGTTCGAATCAGAAAAAGTGCGCTGTGTTTATTCCCCAATCTGTTGTGTCACTTGCTGATAAAAGTTTCCGGTTTCTCATCTTCTTTGAACAAGCTCTCAGGCCTCTTGAACAAGGGGAGATAGCAAGGGGGTGTTCAGCTCATCATTCGATCGGAAGTCTTTACCTTTTAGCACGGATCGTCTGCCGCATATCCTGCTCCAAATAACGAATCTTTCGGCGGAAGTCGTTGTTTACCGCTGAAGCCTAAACAGTCAACGGCACGCTTCAACGGCTCTGGATGACAGAAATATTCCTTGCGCACGATTCCTCACTTTCCGACCATCTATCACCCTGCGCGGATCTCCCCGGTCAACGGATTACCCCTCAGCAGCTCGATGCCCCCTCCCTAGAATCCCTATAACTGGAGCGGCCGACACATCCGCCATTTTGGAGCAAGCGGGAGTAGAGTACTTATGGCACAACAGAAGTGGCGCACGCAGGAATTTTGTTAAGAGGAGGGTCCAGGATCGAAAGTCCCATTCTCATATTACATTCCAACACGACGTCCAATATATTTACTTGATTTATCGATTCGCGAGAACAAAAAACAGTGAAAAATGAATTATTGAATAAATAATTGACATAATTTTAAAGAAAAATATTATTATCTGCAATTACAAAACTAAAAACATGTTTATTATGATGTAGTATTTATTTATAGCCACCAGCCTGCTTCTATAGGCTTACAAAACGTCACAGAATTAAATAAAGTTTTCTAGTTTTTCTTTCGATTTCATTTATAACTTCCTCAGAGTGTGATGGTGACATTGTTTGACTTCAGCAGTGCAAGATCATTTAAACGTTCATCACACATGGTACCACCTAAGTATGTTTTTAGCCCCCTCGAAGTCAAGAAAGATCTCTCACTCGTGCAATTCGTTATAGGAAAAGTGCACAGTTAAAAAAAATATTTTAATAAGCAAATTTTATTATTATTTTTTCTCTTATGAGTACTGAAATTATTCTAATCTTTGTTTGGAATTATTGTACGAACAAAATACATAGAATCAAAATCAATCGGAAAAAAAAAAGAGCTCCAGGGAAGGGTCCGAACCCCCTGGACCCCTCCCTCTCTTGCGTGCGCCACTGCATAACAGGGAAATACAGAATAAAAGATATTCCGTAGAACACTGCAACATGTTTGCAAAGATTACAGAGCAACGTAATGATAGTAAAAAATCATCTTTATCTTTCTCTTCTTTATCTTCTTTACTAATAATAAAGCTGAAAGTCTCTCTGTCCGGAAGATGTCTGTAGGATGTCTGGATCTCTGTGACGCTCATAGCGCCTAGACCGTTCGGCCGATTTTCATGAAATTTGGCACAAAGTTAGTTTGTAGCACGGGGGTGTGCACTGCACCTCGAAGCGATTTTTCGAAAATTCGATGCGGTTCTTTTTCTATTCCAATTTTAAGAACAAAAATATCATAAGTTGGACGAGTAAATTACGAAATTATCATAACGTGGAACCGTAACATGGGCACAAGCCAATTGGCGAGATACGAAATTAATAAAGCTCAAAGTGTCTCTGTCTGGTGGATGTCTAGATCTCTGTGACGCGCTTAGCGCCTAGACCGTTCGGCCGATTTTCATAAAATTTGGCACAAAGTTAGTTTGTAGCATGGGGTGTGTGCACCTCAAAGCGATTTTTCGAAAATTCGATTTTTTTTAAATTTCAATTTTAAGAACATTTTCCGGAGCAAAATTATCATAAGATGGACGAATAAATTATGAAATTATCATGACGTGGAATGGGAGAGCGAATGAACATAGCCAATTGGCGAGAAATTCGTCATCCATTATTTATAAATATACAGGCGAACCGAATGACCTTTTAATTTTCAACTACTGGCAAAGCCGTGCAGGTACCACTAGTGAAAAATAAATCGATATTAACCTCACACAAGCGAGCTCCATTTCCAAGCTGCCAGTCAATTCGTCTCGGCTACTAATTGTCACTTTCTTTCTTTTTTCTGCATCTGATGGAAGTCTGAAGAGCTGAAATTGTTTCTGGAGCTGTTTGCACAATTAACAGCCGAACAACCACCCATTTGACTCAATTTAACATATGCTAAAGAAATGTAAACATCAGTAGCAATGCTATCGCTGCGAAGCACTGGCTCAAGTTTGCTCCAAAATGGCGGACGCGTCGGCTCCTCCACTACAGGTGCCTAACCCTCAGCAGCTCGATGCCCCCCCCCCCCCACCTTCTACCTCTCGCTCGAGTCTCGATAACGCCCTGGTACAACGAAGCCCCGCTCCGATAATATTTCCTGGAGAGCGATATGGGGCTGTCAAGGGAACATCTGTACAGCGCGAATTTTCGTTTGACATCCGATACCTCGAGAATGGTTGCTGGCCCGTTGATGCGAAACCGTTCGGGTTTCGGTTTAGTTTCCGATGCTCAAATTGCTCATTGTTCTAAGGATTCATTCCCCCATTAGCATGGGCCGTGGGCACAGCTGATACTCTCTGAGAGGAGTGAGACTTCCTCCAGGCTGGATGATGTTCCTACAGCACGTGCAACAAGCAGAGCCTGACGAAACTGCCCAAATCATAGGTTTGTTTTTTTGCGTTTTACAAGGCCACATAAATGGAACCAGTGAATCAAGTGCGCAATTGTGAAACCTAAGGTTTCGGAAGCTCATTCTGAAGAGTACGTCCCCACAATGTAAAAGCAACATCTCTTGCTCAAAGGAAAAACAGTGTAAAACAGAAAAACGGTGATTAAAAAAAATATATATATTGTTAAGAAGTGATAAACAATGGGAACGGTGTACTCCCAAAAATATAAATATATATTAATGCTATATTATGCACTTAATTTCATTTTCAACCTTAGTTATATCTGAATGTAACTCGAATAAATATACATAATTCGGGTAGAGGTTACCTAGTGGATAACTGCGGTGCGACCTGTGCGCAACATGCTGTGTTTTCAAGATTTAAAAAAAAAAGTTCAATGCAACCTGGACACGGTTTTCGCTATAGGAGCAGCATCGGGAGGGGCCGGCCGACGACGGTGCTGCAGAGGGAGGCGGGGGGAAAATAAAATCATAGGAATTCAAAACAGTCAAGTGAAAACAATAAGCAATGTGATCGCTCAAAAACAGCTTAAACATTTTTTCGTGTATGCCTCCCCCCCCTCAAGTCTCTTTTGTTGCTACAAATATTCATGTTTTGAACTTTTCTCCTCTCGGGGCCCTCAGAAAAATGTTAACGGCTCCCAAATCAAAATAATGGCTATGAAACTGTGGAACGTAGGGAAAATGGGAAAGAGGAGGGGTGAATTATCTTTAAAAAGTGGTAGATGATGGGAGAAACTGTGGTCATGTTTGGATTCAGGAGATAATTTTACATAATAATAAATAAGAATGGTCAGCTACGAGGAAGAGCAGGGTATTTGCGGAAGTGCGGCATGTCCATAACCTTTTTAAGGTTACATAGAGGGCAAAAAGAATCCGGTGCGGCATTGATGCGGTGAAGACAAGGGAGAGGAGACAGGAGAAGGGACACATGTTCACCCGGGTCCGACCCTGAAGGGGACCCGAGATTTTTGTAATGAAGGGTGAAATTTATGTAACAATATGGAGGGGGGGGGGCGGTGTAAAGGTCTTTTGTGACGGGCCCCAAAATTTCTGTGTACGCCCCTGACTGAAAGTGTGTTTTGAAGGCAGATATCCAGGGCCCGACTAACTAAATGTGAAGCCCTAGGCCTACAATATTTTGGAGGCCCCCTGAAGACTCTATAGCGGGATACAGTGGTTACAGGTTTGCCCCCCTTCGGAATTCATTTTTGGGGCCTCTTTGTCTATCCCAGAATTTTACGTAAATCATTAACCATGTGCATTTATGAATCCCTTCAGGAGGGTCCCTCATAGTTGTGACATGGTAAATTCGCTAATAGCAGAATGAATAAAAATTCTCCTTTAAGGAATTTTCTTGTGATTAATAAGTTATTATCATTATTTTTAATTATTATGCATAATTCTTTGGAAAATTTGAGTCCCCTTAGGAAGATGGGGCCCCAGGCCCAGGCCTAGTTGGCCTGTGCCATTATCAGGCCTGCAGATATCTACTCTAAGATTTTATGTTACATTAACGGTGAGAGGCATAAGAGACAGTAGCGTCCGAAGAATGGAGTTTCTCGAAATTAGAGCTCATTAAGAAACATACATTTAAGAAGCTCTATGGCACAAGATAGACTCTCATAATTGGCTACTATCACGATCACGACGAGTAGGATTGAAAACGAGTTGGATTGAAGTTTAGACTTCAGTACTTTTATAGAAAATTTGAGTAGGAAAAAAGTCGACATTTCCATAGAGTTTCTTAATTTAAAGTGTCATAAAAGACGATGTATATTATAAGTATTGGTTTTTGCTTTGAATTATATGTGTCCTAAAACAGGGATTCTCAACCGATGGTTCACCAATCCCGGGAATTTTTACCTGGCTGCGTTAAAAATATTTCCTTAATAATTATTACCCTTCATGAGTGCATCCAAGTTTTATTTTTAGCTCCGCTTTTTGTGAAAAAAATTTTGTAAACTTTTTTTCCTTTTTCTGAAATAATTATTTATTTGGGCACCACGTCCTCCTTGAAAACTTTCTGGATCCGTCCTTGCTATACGCATACTGTTATTGTTTAGATGAAAGTTTTGAATAGAATTAAATAAAACTGCTCTTAATTTTTTCCTCTTACTTATCTGTTTGTCCGTCTGTGAGAAATATCGAGAATAATGGGAAAAATAGGATTGAAAAATATAGGCAGGTTAACTAGTTATAAAGAATGAACTCCTTCGCGTCTAAATGATAAGTGTCCTTGGAATTGCCGAAATGCAGATAATAGTTATTAGAAGAACATTAATTTTAATGAAACAGATAATAGTTATTAAAAGATCACAGAAAAGTGCATAACATAATTGTCACACACTTAATTATAGACTTTTCTGATCAAATTAAGAGACCCAAAATTGCAAAAGTTAACCCTTAAATGACATTACTCTCGGTTGGGGGGGGGGGGGTGTTTTTTAAGTTTAATGTTTAGTTTAGTGCTTAAATTACTCTCAGGGGAGGGGGGGGGTCTTCTCTTTTTCTTTTCTTTAGCTAAACATCATTGGCTTCTCTAACAAAATCATATGCTATGCCAATGTATATGCGGGATATTATTGAGAAAAAAAGGTGATATGTTAATTTTATTTAGGTAGTAATGAATAGGAGTAAATTATCTTAATATGCATTCTTTTTATTTATCATTAACAGGGGTGCCCAAAAGGCGGGGGGGGGGGGGGGCATCGCTGAAACTGAATAAGACAAACTTTTAAGGCGCTGTTCCTAGGAATCTTTTTTTTTTTTTTGCTTTTTTGGGAGGTTTTGTTCGTGGAGGAGAAGAGCTCCATAGCATTGTGAGGAGAGCAGGGATGAGTACAAGGGAGGAGCGATGGGGGCGATCGCCCCTTCCTTGAGCCGAGATGCAGGAACTCTCTTTTATCACATGAAGTTCGAAAAACGTAATTTTACGGAAAAAAAAGGCTCTCCCTCGGAATTTTTTCAGAATTGTAGCCTTGAAAACGTAATTGCGTCACATCTCTTAACACTTTAGTGACAGAGATCGGAACTTTGCACAAAAAGTTTTTTTTAGTTCCAAAACTCAACTTTTGACTATCTTAGATGACATGTGATGGGTTCCGGGGGTCTCCCCTTGAAAGTTTTTTAAATTGAAGTCCAAAAAGAGTAATAATAGGACACCTTTGAAGACTGTTTTTAGAAATGGAGTTCAAAACTAAAAAAAAAAAAAAAACTCTGATTTGAGTCGATCTTCCATGATGTTAGGGAGGCGGAGGTTTTGAAATTTGTAAAAGGGTAAGTATCTGAAATCAATCGCCCCCTCCTTGAATATTTTCTGGATCCGTCCTTGGGGGAGAGGGAGTGATATCGCCCATGCGATAGACACCCCTGTTATTTAAGTCATCAGTAACATTTTTTTCAGCTAAGGGCTCCACAAAATTTTTTCGCCCAGGGCCCCACAAGACCTAGGGCCGCCACTGACTACAGAGATATGACAAAATAACAATCATAATCTATTGATTGTTATTTATAAGTTTCTGCATATTGATTGTTTATCTTATTTAAAACTGTCTTATGTGAATATTTTTTTCCTAGAACAGCAATTGAGCCTATGAGCTCAACCAAAAACGTACACAAGTTAAATAATATGAAAAGTCATCATTTCTTAAAGCTTGACAAGTTTAATTTTGGGTTAGGAATATTATTTTCAAAGGATTTATTTAGGTTCTTAAAATAAGGTAATTTTACTTCTTCTTTTTAACGACAGGGATGAGGGTGCAAATTTCAAGTCAACTCAGAAACGGTAGCTAAATTCGACTTATATCTGAGTTAGTTCAATATTTTTCCTGAGAAAGTCATCCAAAAGGTTTTAATGGTAGCGAATAGATGGCGACACCAGCACTGGAGCCATTTATTCGTGTATTATTTCAAACATAGATGGCAGCACAACAAAAAGGTAAAAAATCATTTTTCTTGAAAATTCTTTGATTAATAGGAATACCTACCCCCACCACCCCAAAAAAGCAGCTCCCTACGAGAAGCACTGACCTACAGCAGGAAGACAACTGCCCCCCCCCCAAAAAAATGGTTTGTTTACACCACTATGCGAAGATTTTTTTTAATGAATGAAAAAAAATACAGAAATTCTAGAAAATTATGAAATTTACAATAGGAGGGGAAAGAGAGGATGGGGGGGGGGGATTGGCTTCGGTTGCCACCATTTTGTCACTGTCAACAGAAAGTCCTCATTTGTCAACAAACTGCCAAAAACACATTTTCCCCCTGGCACTGTAATCAGTTTTCTTTGGAAATAAATTTGAAGAAAGTTTCAGAATTGCAGCACAGGTAGTAAACCCTCGTTTTACACAGGGGTGACGTTCCACGAAAATGCAGCGCAAAACAAAACCGTGTAAATTAAGAACGAATAGTACCAGTGGCGGATCCAGACTATGGATTTGGGAGGGGAACTTTTTTGCAGTTATGTGTATGTTTTATGTAAAAATATTCATTAAAAAAAACACCATAAAAACTTAGTCTCATCCTCTGCTTGTTCACGCTTTCTATCAAAAACATTTTTATGCATTTCAAATTCTGCTACTACAATCCTCAGATAATAATTTTAAAAAGCGTTTTGTTCATTGTTGTATTTTTAAGGGCTTAAAGAAAATAATATTTGCATTGCAGCAGTGGTACAACGAGAAAATAATTTTAGAAGGGGCACTCTTAAAATTTCCGCCATCTGACAGGGGGATCCGGAGGTTCTCCCCCGGAAAATTTTTGAAATTGTAGTTTTACGAACTCAGGTTTTGACGGTCTCTGATGTTACGGAGAGGAAATTTTCGGCGGGTATTCTGCGGAAATTTTTAAGAATTGAAATTTTGAAAACACTATTATAGGCGATATTTGTTGACGGTACAGAAAGAAATGGGACTTTTTGGGGCAGCCCCCGATCGATTGTGTGGTAAAATAGATCTAAATCGATCACCCCTCTGCCCAATTTTTTTGAAATTGAAGTTCCAAAAATGCAGTTACAGACAAACTTTGATGATGTTACGAGCAGTGGGGTTCTGGGGCGGTCCCCAAAAAATAATTTGAAACTGAAGTCCTAGAAAACGAAGTTTTTAAGTGATATTCAATGATGGAGGATTTAAACGCTCTACCCTTTAAATTATCGAAATTAATTTTTTCATTTTCTGATTTCCTACGGGAGCAATCGGGCCCTCGTCCGGAAATTTTTCGTAATTGACGTCTTAAAAACGTGAGTAGACCATATTATTTTGTTAGCATCAGGTGTTCGGCAATTTTTCGAAATTGAAGCTCAAAAAAAAAAAATCTTAAACGATTTTTGATGTTGTTAGAATGCGAGGTGTTAGGTAGTTCTTCCCTGGAAACTTTTCGCAATTGAAGCCCTAAATACAAGATTTGAGACGCTCTTTAAAGATTTTGGTGGGGGAAGTGGACTTCCGATGCGTAGCATTAAAAGAAGTAGGAGGTGTGTTATGTAACTTTCTGATCAATTTTCCGCCACGATTGAAAATTTTTATTTCAAGGTTCTTTTCAAAAGAAATTTAGATTTTTTCGCGACATTCTTTTTTCCCCTTATTAATATATCTTCGATTTCCAAGGTACGTTCTACTCTTCCCTTTAAGTGTAAGAAATGTTTTTGAACATGGAAACCCCTCCTATGAAAAACATGGGAGGGGGCACGGGCAATGTGTTTGTTCTCCCTGGTTGCGCCACTGAACTGCAGAAGTTTTAAAAATAATGATCAACTCTACACCAAATAAATTATGATAACTCTACACCAAATATATACAAAACACAGTTTAAACAGATTTGTGATCAAAAAGAATCATTTTAAAAGATTACTAGAAAACAAATAGTACTACAAAAAGCAAATAAAGCAATTAGGAAGATTAGAAATGGCCCTAAAGTGGATAAAGGGAATTAAGACTAGGAAGCTGTATTGTGCCATACCGATGAGCGATGAGCCTTTAAAATTAAGTACGATGAAAAATATTTAATCAGACCACGAACTCGAATTTACTTCTTGTAGCCTTATAACTTTTAGTATAACTAAAAAAGGCCATTCCACGGAAAACGGTAATTTTGTCCCGCACGTGACGCTTCATATATTTCATAAAAAATAATAATTTAAAAGGATGATGAACAAACTTTTGTTGCTTAAGAAATCACTAGCGCATGTGTGACTTTTAAGCGAAGACTTTCTTCAAAAATTATTTCTTTTTTATGAAATATAGGAACTGTCACGAGCGGGACAAAATAACCATTTTCAATGGAATGGGCATATACTTTTTTTTTTCAATGGTTTAAATAATTATTTCTATGAGACATGTTTCCTTTACGTTGGAACCATAGCCTTCAAAATCTAAAATTTGTTTCGTTATTGCTGTATTAATAGAGCAAAAATATTAACTTATTCATAAGCAAGTTACCAGAGGTTGACTTTGGATGTCTCGCACGTGACGCATGTAAATAAATTTTATTTTAAATAACAAAAGTAATTAATAAAAATATAATTGCGTCAGTAGTATCTTTGTATCAAATGTAAAGATTAAAAAAATTGCTTACCCCTGTTTCATTAAAATATTAGGAGATATGACGAAATGTTAATGAAATTTAAGCGTATTTTTCTCCCGCACGTGATGGTGGAATGGCCCATAATCATGACAGATGCATTTAGTTTTTGTATTTTTAACTCCTAACCTCCTATCTTAACATTCTTGCAGTACCAGATGTTCAATTTTTCAGAATCGGAGCAAAACCTAAAACCTGCCACCCTTACCCATCTTCCTTTAAATATTAGACCGAGATCCAACAAAAATCAACAGAAATATGGTAAATTTGCCCCCCCCCCCTCCAAAAGTTGCTACCCGGGAAATTAGGGAGAGGGCAAAGGGTATCAGCTATGTACAAAAAGTAAGCCATCGGTACCGGCTTGCTGCTGCCTGAATATTCTTGAATTCATATAGGTATGATTAATTCCCTCCAAGCTATGTTAACAAACAGAAAAAATTAATCCTTAAAGTGTCTACATCTGGTGGTTTTACCCTACTCTGTTTTCTAAGCAGTTTTAGGTTTACGTGGGATTTTCAGTTTTGGAGATGGACATTCCCCCAGTTCCCCTCTTTGAATCCGCTCTTTCTCTCACCTCGCTTTTCCCTGCACCTTTCTTCAAGTTTTATAAAGCAGAAGAATTTTCCTGCACTCTGTTTTAAAAATTTTTAGGGACACATGAGATTTTTGGGGGAGGGGAACATTCCCCCAGTTCCCCTCCATGGATCCTCCTTTGCTATTATCTGATCATTTTTCATGGAGTCTTTCTTCAAGTTCTATAAAACAGAATTTTCCTGCTTTCTTTTCTAAAATTGTTTAGCTACACATAAGATTTGGGGGGGGGGGGGACATTCACCCAGTTCCCCACCGTGCATCTAACTGCCTCTGGTATTGTGATTGCTTCTCCTGGGGCCTTTCTTGAAGTTCAAGTTCTATAAAACAGAATTTTCCTTTCTTGAAGTTCAAGTTCTATAAAACAGAATTTTCCTGCTATGTTCTAAAAATTTTTAGCTACACATGAGACCATGAGACAATGTTCCCCTCCCTTTAAAATCGGGGAGGGGAACATCCCTCCAGTTCCCCTACGTAGATCCCCTTTTGCTGTTGTCTAATTGCTTTTCCTGGTGCCTTAGTTCACGTCTTGAAAAACGGAAAAATGTGCCTATACTCTGTTTCCTGATCAGTTTTAGGCACATTTGGAATTTTGTTTTCTGTGAACGGGGAGGGGAGGGGGACATCTACGTGGTTCTTCTCTGTAGAGAACCACTTTTTAGCCTACTTTCCCAGTAAAAATCAGAGAAAGAAGAAAAAAGCACGAAAGAAGGCTTAATGCATCTTAAAAATATCATGAAAAACAAAAAAAAAGTCAAAAATAAATAAAATAGTTAGATAAATATTGAAAAATTAAAAATTGGAAAGTAGGGTATTGAGATGGGGGAAAATGTCTGTCGGTCTGTCTGTCTGTCTGTCTGTCCCCCCCCCCTAATAACTTTTGAATGAATAGTCCGATTCGAACAAATTTTTTTTTGTTAGAAAGATCTCGGCGAGGACATCTCATTCCCATAATTCATTTTTTGATTTGAACAATTTTTCGTTTAATTTTGAATAGTTCAAAAAAACTTAACATTAGCGCCTACGGGGAAATTCAAATCAAAAATAAATCTTGAACTTAGAAGCGAAGTGGCTCCAAACAAACTTTGTAGGGAAAAGCTTTTGATGAAAAACATGTATCGAAAATATCTTTTTGATTTGAACAAGTTTTCGTTCAATTTTGAACAGTTCAAATCTCTTAACATTAGCGCCTAAGGGGAAACTGAAAGTCAATATAGATTCCGAACTTAAAGGAGGATTTACTTCAAACAAACTTTGTTGGAAATAGCTCTTGACGACCTACTCCTGACTCCGACTCCGAGAATTTAGGGGCACCTGACTCCGACTCTGACTCCTGTGCCCGACAACTAATCGGACTCCGACTCCCCGACTTGACTTTGACTCTGATTTCGTAGCTTTGGCAAACATTAATACACGGAGGACAAATGACTGACTCCGATTCTAGGATATTCGACTCCGACTCCGATTTTGGTAGGTGCATTAATTCATTTAAAAATTTTTTTTTTTGGCAACAGGGGAAAAAGAAACGATTTTTTTTTATATGATGTATTTATTTTAATGAACTTATTATTATTATTTTTTCGTTTTGAAAGCTGTTAAAGATTTTTTTTTTAATGGAAAGAAGTGTATTAGCTGCTTTGTTTAAAAAGTACTGCTATTTTATTTGTTCGTTTTTTTTTAAAGAAAAGTAAGGAATATTTTATTCCTAGAAATCAGCTTAAAATATTAAAAAATATATGTTTGAAAAAATTTGCGGTTTTAGCTATTTTTGAGAATATTGATCAGGTAGAAAGTAGTATGGGTATACGGGAAAGTAGGCTCGTCTAGTTCTAGACAGAACTTCTTGTTAATTCTCTCCTCGCTTTTCCTGAAACCTTTCTTCAAGTTCAAGTTTTAAGAAACGATAGAATTTTCCTTTATTCTGTTCTGAAAAATTTAGGTACACTTGAGGTTTTGGAGGGGGAACGTTCCCCCAGTTCCCCTCCCGTGGATCCGCGCCTGAATAGTACTGTAAAATAGGAGTCAGGTTCTATCGATTACAAAAAAAAAAAAAAAAAAAAAAATACTAATAATAATTTAAACTTTGACACCTTGAATTTAAATTATGTTTTTCGCAATCACGAGTGTGTGTGTGTGCATGTAGGCGTGTGTGTTTGTGTGTGGGGGGGGGTATGTTTGTTTGTGTGCGAGGGGTATGTGTATGTGTCAGTGGCGTATATATGTTTTTATTTTGGAGGGGGCTCATATAACTGAAATTAGCCCCCCCCCCGCACTTTTTTTGTAGTTTCATTTTTTGGGGGGGGGGGTGACAACAGTGCCCTGGTCTTCTGCTTTTTTTCGAGGTGGGGAAGGATTTCATTCCGACTATGGCACAACTGAAAGATAGTTTTAAGAGGGCACTCTTAAAAAATTCTCGCTTCTGATGGGAGAGGGGTCCAGGGGTTTCTCCCCCGGAAATTTTTTGAAATTGTAGTCCTAAGGACGCAGTTTTAAACGGTCTCTGGTGATGCTACGGGGAGAAAAAGTTCTGGGGAACTTTTTAGAAATCGAAACCTTAAAAACGCCATTTTCGGCTATATTTGTTGCAGATAGGAGTAATGAAAGGAATGGGACTTTTTGAAGTTAGCCCCGATCGATTTTGTTTTTAAACACCTAAATCGATGATCCTTCTGCCTGATTTTTCGAAATTAAAGTTCTAAAAACAGACTAATTGGCAAGGCGGTTCTGCGGCTCTCCCGAAAAACTATTTCGAAATTTAAAGTCCTAAAAAACGAAGTTTTAAAGGGTGGTACTTGGTACTAAACGCTCTCCATCTTAAATTTTTAGAAATTTTGTAGTTTTTTTTCTTTTTCAGATTTCATACGGGAGCAATCGGGCCCTCGTCCAAAATGTTTTCGTAATTGAAGTTTTTAGAACGCGACTGTGGACCATATTTGGTAATGCTTAGGGTTCGGCCATTTTTCAAAATTAAAGCACCAGAAAAGCAATCTTGAACGATTTTCGATGCTATTTAGAAGGCAGTACGTATAATAATTGTCCCGTGGAAATTTTTCGACAGTGAAGCCTTGAAAACAAGATTTGAGGCGCTGTTTTATGTTTGGGGGGGGGAGGGAAGGGGGAGGGAGCTTGTAGCATTGTAAAGACTTTTTTAGTTTTAGACAGACTAGGAAAAAGGAAAAAAAAAAAAGGGGCTGGGGGGATAAAATAAATAGAAGGTGTTGAGCGTAATTGCTTGATTAAGTCAGCAACTTTTGAAATCTTTTATTGTAAGATTCTTTTCAAAAGCAATTCAAATTTTTTCCCAATTTTAGGCAAACTTTGGAAAGAAAGCGTTCGAGAATCCTCCCCTGAAAGGTAAAACGCAATTTCAGGTTATCTTTGGAGAATGGAGACCTTTTTCAAGTAAATAGCGGTTAAGGATCTCCTTCGAAAGTTTTCAAAATTGAAATCTTGAAGGCACAATTTCAAACTATTTTTGGTAGTAACCTTAGTGAAAGGATGGTGGTTCGGGCCTCTCGTCCAGAAATTTTTTGAAATTGATGTCTGAAAACAGTGGCGGCGCTAGGCGTCGGCGATGTCGGCGACTGCCGACGGCCTCGCGTTGATAGGGCCTCGCAAAACTCTCAGAAGTTTTAAGAAATTTCCATGTTTTCAATTGAAGCTCTTATTAAATACAACAGACACAAAAGTAATCAAAATAGTGCGTGCAGGGGAGACTGCACAGAGCCAGTCTTAGCAAATGCGGGGCCCAATTCTGTCGGGGCCTGAATTAAAAATATTCAATAGCTACAACTTATTGATCAGCCAACTCTATTCCCCCCCACCCCCATCCTATTTCTTTTCTTTTTTCTATTGTTTTCTACGTTCGTCTAAAAATAAGAAAATATTCAAAATGCTGCTCTTCCGAACCCCCTCCCTCCTCCATAAACACACACACAAACCGAAAGCATTATGGGGGCATCTGAAATTTCGTTTCCAGGTCTTTAATTTCGCGATATTTCCAGCTTAAAGCCCCCATATATTCAACAACATCGAAAATCGCTTAAAATTACGTTTTGTGGCTTGAATTTCAAAAATTACCGAGTCTAATATTACAAAATATGGCCTTACAATCGCATTTTGTAGGCTTGAATTTCTGAAAATATTCGGGCAAGGGTCCCCATACTGCCTTTCTTTTATATCATAAGCAATTGGGTTTTTTATAAACTACATTAACAAAAAGTTTAAGTGGAATGGCTCCTAAATGTAAAATATTGCTAAAGTTTTTAAGACCGTAATTTTCAAAAATTTTCGAGGGAAAAGCTCCTTTCCTTGTCTAAAACTCTGTTTTTGAAACTTCAATTTCGAGAATTTGCAGGGGATTGATTTTGACCTTTTTTTTTTTAAGAATTGATCTGGGACAGTCTCTGACCCTAAAGTCAATAAATATGACCTATAATTGCGTTTTTAAGGCTTCAATTTCTAGAAATTTCCACCGAGACCTCTGTACCTCTTTTCCCCTAACATCAGCAAACAAAGCTTAAAACGGCATTTTTAAACTACAAATTTCAAAATTTTTCCGGGGGAGAACCCCCGGACCCCCCTTTCTATCAGGTCATTTTTTTCCCTTCAATGTGCCGTCCCCCCCCCACCAAAAAAACTTCTTTTTGATTGCGCTAGTGGTCATAAAATGTTTTTGTTCTAGCAATTAAGTGGATTAGGTACTCAAGTGCCAATAGCTAGTACAAAAATTAATTCCATGCATTCAATTATTTGTCTGAGAATATTTTATGAATAAAAAGGCCTCGCAAAACTGCATCGCCGACGTCTTTTTTTGTTCTCGCGCCGCCACTGTCTGAAAAACGCCTAAAAAAATGTGTTTTTAGGACATCAATTTTCCAATATTGCTCCAACCGAACAACTAAAAAGTATTTTAAATTAAATACGTAGGGACGAGAGTTAAGGAGAGAAACATGTTGAAGACCCTTCTTTTCAGAGTGACTGAAAAAAAGATGGGAGGTGGGGCACAGTTTGTAGAATTAGAATTATCCTAGTCTAGTTTTATATACATATATTATTGTAACAAAGTTTTATTTACATTTCGCGGCACCATTCTCCTATTCCTGCGGCACCCAGTTCCGAAATCCGATATAACATATTATAATTATTATTATTCCTATCATTATTTATTTATTCTTTTATTTATTTATTTGTAGCTAAAGGTTCGGAAATTAGTTGTCAGCAAACTAAAACCAAATAATTAGTGCCTTTATTTAATTACTTCATTTTACAAAAAAGGAAGTATTGTATTCGCAAAAAGATTTTCATCCAAAAATCGGCGTTAATTTCCATTTTGCTCACCCCCAAATGAATGTTGAGTTTTTTTTTTTTTCGACCCGACCACACGTGGATAAATGCCTAGGGACGTACAGCCACCCGAAATATCCATTTTGACGATCCCCGAGTTAATTACAACGAGTTTTCATGTGACATGTGTATGTACGTATGTATGTCGCATAACTCAAGAACGTAATGTCCTAGAAAGTTAAGATTTGGTACGTAGACTCCTAGTGGGGGGTCTAGTTGACCACCTTCCTTTTGGTTGCATTTGGATGCTCCAAAAGGGGTCTTTTGCCCCTTTTTTATGGGAAATCATTGTTAATTTCGATGGTGTTATAATTTGGGGGACACATGGCGATATATCGCCGGTCATTTGGTCGCCAAGTTTTGTCATCAACTTGGCGACAAATTTGGCGATTTTATTTATTTATTCATTTATTTATTTTTTTAAATCTGAATTCAATTTGGCCACTGCTGGTGATATTTAGAGAGTAGACTATTGAATCATATTAAAACTACCAATAATGAGAAAATGACATTAAATTGGAGTAAAAGGAAGTCATGTGATATACACATCAGCTCGTTTTTTTCTAGATTTTGGAGGGGGCCCGGGCTCCCTTAGCCCCTCCCTCGTATACGCCCTTGGTATGTGTGTGTAGACATGTGTGTTTGTGTGTTTGTGGGTAGTTGTGTTTATGTGGGTGTGGGAGTATGTGTATGTGGGGGTAGTTGTGTGTATGTGTTTGTGTATGTATGTGTTGGTGTCTGTATGTATGCGTGTGTGTGTAAGTGTTTGTGTGTGTAGGTGTATGTGTGTGTATGTGTGTAGGTGTAGGTGTAAGTGTAGGCAAGTAAGTGACGCAACCTGGAGACGGTTTTCGCTAGAGGAGCAGCATCGTGAGGCGGCCGCCCGCGACGGTGGTGCTGCAGAGGGAGGCGGAGTGAAAATAAAATCATAGGAATTCAAAACCGGTCAAGTGAGAACAATAAGCAATCGTGATTGCTCAAAAAAGCCTTCATTCTCCAGTTCAAAAAATACCACCGTTCAGTTCAGTACGTGCAGGAACAGCGGGACAGGATACTTGAAAACGGGATGTATGGTAACCATGCGTATGATGCTTCGGTTGTGTGAAGCATTGACAGCGTTTCCCCGTCTGATGCTTTCACTGTAATAACACCAATTAATCATTTGCAAGAAATAAAAACCACAAACTAAAAATGTTGAACTGATACTGATACATATTATTTCAAATCATCGATGGTTCTATAGAAGCTCATACCTAAAGGGTCTAGCGTTCCCCCTCTCCTAAACATTTGATAGAAATTCAGTAAAATCAATCCCAACAAAACATAAATGTGAAAAAGAAGCCAAGTTCGGTTGAAATGAGGTGAGGGAAAGACTATGTCACCGACAAAAAAAAGTTCAGATCTAAACAGTTACCAAGTTCTATAGCAGTTCCTCATAGAAGTTGGATTTTCCCATGTTCTTCAATTCATTTAGAAAGCAATTTTTTACTTGCTTTGATAATGGATTTTAAACTTGCGGCTAGTTTTAGTCATAACTATTTTTTTTTCTTTCAAACTTGCCAAGTTTTATATCCAATATCAAAGAAAATAAAAAATTGTTTTCTAAATGAATTGAAGAACATGGGAAAATCCAACTTCTATTAGGAACTGCTATGGAACTTGGTAACTGTTTAGATCTGAACTTTTTTTTGTCGGCGACACCGTCTTTCCTGCACCTCATTTCAACCGATCTTGGCTTCTTTTTCACATTTATGTTTTGTTGGGATACTTATTACTTATTGAAAAGCTAAATCAAAGGTTATGTTCTAATTTAGACAGTTATAAATGCAAAGCGTATATTGCAAATACATAATTTCTTTTTTATTTCCCTGCTGTTACGGTGCACTGGTCTGCGGTTTCTTTTTTTTATTTTTTTTAGAAGTAATGAAGATATTTCGATAACTGGGGACTTGGCGCGATCGCCAATTTTGGGCAATAATCATCTGTTTTCCCATTTATCAGCAAGACCAACGTACATTAGCTCTTGGTCTTTGGCTTCCTCAAATTTTCGACAATTGGGAAAATTTGCCAAGACTCATCTCAAAATCTATATGGAGTTTCTTTATTGTTCGGGCGGATTATCATAACGTAGATCGTAAAATATGCAGAATTGGCGAAAATATTTCTCAATTTGAAATTATTGCTGCCATTTCTGCTCCTCCTGTAAAATTTTGCATTTAACTGAGATATAAAGTTTTATAAAATTTTAAAGCCGGTTTTTTTATTTTAAAGGCTTAGCTGTAGATTTGCAATTTTAATTATTTGCTGGATCATTTTTCATTTTAGTGGAAATTAAAGTATTGTTTCAAGCCCCATTTCGGTTAGAAATTAAAGTGTTAATTTAAATTTCAACAACCATGTTTTGGCAACGTTTGACGAGCCCATTTGTTTTGATTTATTTGGCGAAATATTTTGCAATCGCGCGGTGAAGTGATTACGCCATGATGCTCATAAAAAATAGCGTAGTTTTTTGCTAGTTTAATGTAGTTTTTTGACTTTTTAGATTTTTCCCTTGACATATGCATGAAAATCTATCTTTATGCCCAATTTCAAGTATGTGAGACACTTGGAAGTTCGTAAACATTTTGATGAGTGAGTGGGTGAGTGAGTCAGTGTAAAAAATGACACTTTTCAGATAGTAATAATTCCATAACTATAAGAGGTACATTCATGAAATTTAGGATTATAGGTCTACTACGCAGCTCTATTAGCCATACAAAATTTCAAGAACGTAGATTTAATAGTTTTTGAGAAATGAGCGAGCAAAAAGTAGCTTGAAATGGTTTGTGTAAGATACACACTGGCAGATGTGTCGCCTGATTTCCGAACTTGGCCGACACACTGCCGTGTGTCTAAATAACAATATTGCTCTTGAACCAAAGGCAGGGGAAAATTTTCAGTTCTATTTGTAACAATGCATTTTGTTTTCACAAAGTTCATTGATTTTGATTTTGGTGCTTAGAAACACTATAGTTTGGGGCAAACCTAACCTGGCAGTGCCGTAATGCTGTGATTAGGATCTGCGCAGCCTTTCTAATGATGCCCCGTTCGGTTTGCCCCTACTAAAGAAGAATATGTACAATACACGTAATTTTACCCATTTACTAAAATAAAGAAACAAAAAGAGCTTTAAAAGAAAATGTAAAGTAAAAACATTGCAAAGATACTATGATTAGAAAACTAAAACAAATATAAAAAGAAAAACTTTATTTTGGGTCTTTCCATTTGTATTTTCTAATGTAAGACATTACTTAAATGAGATAGACAAATGACAATTAATCTTTTTCACTTTTAATTGATAAACTTAATAGCGAAATATAAATGTATAAAATTAACTTCAACAGTATTATACTAAGCTGTATAAACAAGCTTCAACACTCAATATTGCAAGACAATTTACGTCATAAACTTTGATCTTTAGTTGTTCAACTCAACATTGAAATATAAAATTAGTTCAAAGAAAATCACATTTCAAGATAATTTACCCATCCTAAACTTTAACTTTTAACTGTTTAACCCAACATCAAAAAGTAAAATTACAGTTAAAAAAAATCACACTTCAAGGGTTTATTCATCATAAAATTGGACCTTTAATTACTCTCACATTTCCAGATAATTTGCCGACTTTAACCTTTGACCTTTAATTGTTCAACTCAAAAGCGAAATGTAAAACTCGTTTTGAAAGAATTTCTTTTCAAGATAATTTATCGACTTTTTTTCTGCCGACTTTACTTTGTTCAACCTATAATAGAAATGTAAAAATAGTTTTCAGAATCACATTTAGAAATAATTTACCTATCATGAACGTTGACTATAATTCATTCAACTTTACAGCGAAATGTAAAATTACAGTTTAAAAAAAAATCATATTTCAAGAACATTTATTTATACATTGTAAACGTTGACATTTAATTTTTCAATTGAACAGCGAAATGAAAAAGTCTATTTTTAAAAAATCAAATTTGATAATCATCCATCATAAAGTTTGATTCATTCCTGCCAATATTCGAAAGAAATAATTTGAATAAAATGAACTGATTATTCGGTAAAAGATCAATATAGTCACTGACTAAAAAGACAGCTGCTTCTTCTTCCGAAATATCCGATGTCGATTCTTGTGGCACATCGAAAGGCTTTGAAAATTCGTCATTATAAAAATCTTCAATATCTTTGATCAAATCAGTTGCTTCATCATTTTCAGGGTCAAATATGTCTTCTTCAATTACGTCGAATTCGCCATATTCGTAAATATCGTCGAAAATGGTTCTTGGAGCTTGGAGTACCTGGCGGAAGAAATCAGTTAAATACTTTTTGCGTTTCGATATAAATACAGAAATCAGCAAACTTTTTTCCCGCTGGTAAATTTATTGCTAATTTATTCAAAGTGGTTTCATTTTTGGACTTTTTGCATTGTGTATGGGTTTTCTTGGAAAATTTATTACTTAACGGTTTTTTCCTGATGGAATTATATAATAAATTTTGTCTCCAGGTGTCATTTTAACTTTTTTTTGTTTTGTATAATTTCTATTTTTTGATATTTATACTATCTCCTGTTCCACCGTGTTGCTTTTCTCGGATGATTTTTCATCCAGAAGTTCACATTTCTTTGCATTGAAAAAGGTGTTCCTTGTAACACCGAAACACGTGTCTGCAATATTTTGCAATTTTTGTGCTTTATGACGTTGGATTACTGATTTTTTAAATTATAGTAGGAAAATTGACATGAAGTTAAGTAACCAAAAGGAGTTTAAGGATGACTAATAATTACCTTTTCAGAACTCCTATTTCGAAAGCTCTAAGAAGAAAGACACTTTTAAACAATTTCTGGATGGTAACCCTTCCCCCCCCCCCCCTCTTGTCTAACATCACCAAAAAAAGCCTTAAAATGTGGTTGTAGGATTTGTGCGTTAAGAATTTCAGCATTCTCCTGCTCCTGCTATCAACAAAAATTGCTTAAAACTGAGTTTTTAAAGCCTAAATTCCGAAAAATACCGGAGAAAGCCCTTAAACCATCTCGATTTCAAAATTTCAAAAAAATTCCAAAGGAGAATCCCACCTACTTCCCTAGCTTCTCAACATTCGGGGGAAAAGGCTCCAAAGCATCACTCTTCACCTAAAGTTAGAACTAAAGATAGCCTGCGTCTTGAAGATTTCAGTTTCTAACATTTTGCAAAGCAAACCTGTATCTCTCCCCCCCCCCCCATATAACGTCTCCAGTGATAATCTAAAACCACGGTTTGAAACTTGATTTGACGGTTTGAAACTTGATTTGACGGTTTGAAACTTGAAGTCAGAATTGTTTCTGGGGGAGTTCAGACCCTCATCTCTTTCTCTAATCTTCCCACATAGCTTGAAATTTTGTTTTCAGCTTTAGCATGAGTCTATCTCTCAAACCCTTTCCTCCTAAAGATAAGATAGCCTGAAATTGACTTCAGTATTGAGCACAATTTCAGGAAAGAACCCCTTCCCCTTTCCTCTATTGTTATGAAACAACCAATTTTTATTTATTTATTTATTTTTTAAGGCTGAGATAGCTGAAAGTTTTAGGACCCTAACGCCCTTAAATTTCTTAAGATATCTTAAAATTCACTTCATTTTGAAAAAAGAAAAAAAAAAATCCAGAGAAAACCCAATTCTCCGTTCTCCAAACTTTGCCTAAAATTGTAATTTTTAGGTCAGTTTTGAAACTTTTCTGACCCAACAAAGCTTTTTCTGCTTCCACTAAGAAAGATTAACTATTTGCGTTTTCAGGACTTTAATTGGGAGAAATTTCTGGAAAGCAATCTATCGAAAAAAAATTAGATTTTTAATTTACCTGAGCATTTAGAAAGACTAAATATACATAAAAAGAGAAAGCTAGAGAGAAATTTAAACGGGTTAAAGTACGGAAAGTAGTTTTTTTTTAGGAATTTTTTCTCATGGCGCGGGGCCCCCAGAAGAGCGGGGCCCGTAGCATTTGCTACTTCTGCTCTATGGCTAATCCGGCCCTGGGTGTACGGTTTCATTGATCAATGCTCTAATATGACAAACAAATAACATAACGTTTCGTCGGACTTATATCTCCGTGTGACTCTTACCTGTTCCCAGCAAAAAAACATTTGCATGGACGCCGCTTACGTCCGTCAGGAGAAGATAAAGCAGCATCATAGTAATTTGCGAAAAAAGCTTCCAGGAGTGTTTCCAAAAGTTATATGAACACTGGCAGAAGTACATAGTCCCTCAAAGTGACCCTTTGAAGATGGATCTGCTTCGATAATGTGAACTATTCTGGGTAAAGTTTTATACAACTTGTCCCCGAAATTTTGGATCGTACTATGAACAATCTATATAGGATGTAGTTATGCTTCTCTGTTTTGACTGTTGTATGATGATAGAGAAAGAACAACAGACCAAAAAAAAAAAAGAAAGAAAAAAAAATGGAAGAAAAACAAAGACACTGTTGAAAAACCAACTGATTTGCTTTTTTTAATTGAACATATAACTAAGAGTTCAGCAATATTGTAATAATGTATGGATTATGTACACTATACATAGTTAAAAAACTTTAAATTATGTTGTTCAATCATTCAAAAAATAATAATGAGAATAAAAATATGACACCGTCAACAAATTACACAATTAAAGTGGAAAGATTGCACGTAGACATTTTTTAGTCATCAAATTAAACAAAAAAGGTAACAGATAAATTACAATATTTAATCATAATAGGAATATTTTTATATTTATTTAAAATTTATGAATAGAAAAATTTGTATTTTTCATAAAAGCTATAAGAGTGACACAAATTTTTCTGAAAAAAGAAATAGCCATGAAAAGAGTGAGGTTCTTAAAACGCAGCTACAATGAACAAACTCGATATTTACAACAAGTTGATAATAACTGAATACATATACTACTTGATCTGATGTTTGCACGCATAATATTGAACAATTTGATTGTTTTAAATCTTTTATGAAGCACTACAAACAAGTTCAAATTAAATTTTTCAATTTAACAATAATTTGCTGAAATTTAAAAAATTGCTTAATAGAAAATCCTTGAAACTTTTCTATAACATATTATTGAAAATATGATGAAAACGAAAATAACTTTTCATTGATTTTATAAAAATAGATGAAAATAGTTACTTACAATAGAAAAAAATCGATTGCTATAAATGATGCAAAAAAGATGGCGCATTACGAAATAAAGGTGAAACAAGAATGAGAAATAGACAAAATGACATTTCTTGAGCAAAATAAATAATTGCTAAATATTTAAGAAATGCTTGACGAGGGTGGGGGGGTCAACCGCTGATTTTGGAGTAACTCACAACATTCAACTTCGCTCCCAACTTCGGCCTTTTTTGTTTACTACAGAACCGCTACCATCAACGCCTCGGAAGAGTTTCTGAGTCGACTTCAACACTTCCGAAGAAAAAATTCAAAAGTCCCTTTGATTTCCAAATTATGTCACCATTCAAAACGTCTTTAATCAATTTCTTACATTAATGCTCTAAATTCTTCCTAAACAATAGATTAAGTTTGAAAAAAAAAATCTAATTTTGTGAATGGTGTTAGTTTTAAACAACTCGGAAGTGCAATTAGAGTTTAATTTCAGAAATACAGGAAAGGGGGCACGCAAGTGTTCTAAAAATTACCGTTGGTTCAATGGTAATCTAACAAAATGACACAAAAACCGGTTTCGCCATCTCATATTTGTTTCCTTAGTCTCTAATTCGGCAATATATCACCAAATGATCGTCATTCTGAGACGCTATATTAGTTTCGTATTGAAATAAGTAATTAAGAGCCACAAAAAGAAAAAAAAAAGAGTAAATAGGCTTCTTAGAACACCCGATCGAAAACAAAAAGGGAAGTGCACAACTGGAACGTACGCACTCCCCACATGCGAAATTTTAACCTTCTACAGCTTACCATTTTTGAGTTATGACTTATAAGAGATACATACGAACATCCAGCCGCAAGAAACAACGTAATAATTAAATTGTTTGGTACCTGAATGCAGTATTAAAAACTCTTTCAGGAGTGACTAAAATAGAAATTCATACTGAAATTTAAGGAAACAATTGTATATGAAAACAATAACTCCCTTTACTTTGCATTAAAAAGTAAAACAGCAAAGGTCTTTTTTTTTCCCCCCGAAAACATCGCCAATTCCATCGGCTTTTCGATGTTTTTAAGGCCGATGGGCCGATGTTTCCTGCAAGTTAGCATCGGTCGCCGATGTCGATGCCGATGGCTAAATTTTTGAACCATCGGCGCCGATGCATCGGCCAGACCGATGCATCGGTCGAGTCCTACCTAGAGGTTCAAGTAGCCCCACTTTACGGTACCTCTGAGGGTGATGGATAAGGGGTTGCTCGGCTCCTGATTTGGATTAAAACACGGATCTCTCTTCAGGGGCTCATCCAACTGGTTTCATCACGAGTAGTGGTAGGTACGGGAGTTTCTGGAGTTTAGTTTAGCGTAAATATATTTTCAAAAGTTTTACTGGTCCCTGGTGTGTACGAAAAATGTTGAGAAACGTAATATGAAAAATTCTTCGATTGGTTTAAAATGTCAATTTTATTTTGCGGCATATTTGGAAAGGATATTGATCTTTCTTTGTTCTTATCAACAATCAACAAAAGAAACGAGAAATAATGCTCACCTGCCCTAAAATGATGCCACATGTGAAGAAGAAGAAAACTAATCGCCAGAACATATTCTTCGCTCAGTAATTAAAACGTGAAGAACCATGGCAGAATTAAATGACCGAAGAGCCATTTGACGGTGCTCCTTGCCAAGATATTTTATGAACTGAAGTTATTTCCTTTCGAAAACGGGAAAGGCACGTGAGTACTCAGACTAATAGTTATCTTTTGTGCACCTGTTGCGTTTTCATTTTCGCAGACGAACTCAAAGCAAACAAATATGAAAACTGACTTAATATTTGGAAACGCTTAATGGTTTTAGTATACTTTGAAATGAAAGGAAGAATAAGCATTAAGTAAAGCACAGGTTTGAGTGTTTTTGAAGGAATTAGAATTGGTTTTTTCCTTTTTACTTCCTTTTACAAAAAAAAGGAAGTATTGTATTCGCGAAAAAATTTTCACTCAAAAATCGGCCTTAATTTCTATTTTTCTCACCTCCGAATGAATGTTGAGTTTTTTTCGACCCGGTCACACGTGGATATATGCCTAGGAACGTACGGACACCAAAAATATCCATTTTGACGATCCCCGAGTTAATTACAACGAATTTTCTCGTGACGTCCGTATGTATCTCGCATAACTCAAAAACGGTATGTCCTAGAACGGCATGTTCGATTGCTTATTGTTCTCATTTGACTGTTTTGAA
This sequence comes from Uloborus diversus, assembly GCF_026930045.1. NCBI lineage: Eukaryota > Metazoa > Arthropoda > Arachnida > Araneae > Uloboridae > Uloborus > Uloborus diversus. The sequence continues at coordinate 148,163,911 of NC_072737.1, forward strand.
TTCCTATCATTTTATTTTCCCGCCAGCACCCTCTGCCAGCACCACCGTCGCGTCGACCGGCCTCACGATGCTGCTCCTCTTGCGATAACCGTCTCCAGGTTGCGTCCATATCCTACACACACACGCATACACACACACGCCTACACACTCATGCCTGCACACAGACACAAACACATATGCCTACATACACACACACACGAACACTTACACACACACGCGCGTACACATACAGCACTGCATACACAACACGCACACACATGCATATATACACACATACACACGCACCCACACTCATGCGCCTACACAAACACACACGCGCATTCATACACACACACACGCTCGTGATTGCGAAAAACATAATTTGAATTCAAGATGCCGAAAATTCAAATTTATATATATATATATATATATATATATATATATATATATATATATATATATATATATATATATATATATATATATATATATATATATATTTTTTAAATTAAAACTACCTTTTGAAGAGGATTTTTTTATCAAAAATTCTTTATGAAGGGGTGGGGTTTTTTGATCAAAACAGCCCTTTCATATGCATAAGCTACTGTATTAGAATTTTCATTCATGTTAAAACCAATGTCTCTGAGGGATGTTTTCACCCCCAAACACCCCAGGATTTATTCTTTCAGAAATAAAAGAATTGATGCTCAATACTTAATGTAGATGAAAATGCATTGGTTAATATTAATGAAAAAAAACTATTTCTCGTAACAATGTATAATGAAAGCATTCTTTTCTGTGCTTCCGAAAGAAAGAATGAACTTTTGTTGTTTTTTTTTTTTTAGTCATTTATCTCCAAAAGTACTTGCTGCTGCTATTTGCTCACAAGAAGCTGTGAAGAATGCCGAATGCATCTTGAGAAAATCATTATAAGATGTTGATTTTTGACTTCGAGAGAAGTTATGCGACGAGAGTAAAGATGGTTCAGGATGCTCTTGGCTCAAAGGATGAGGGAAAAGGTCAAATAATGATTCAATCGCTACGCACAAATATTGAAAGCGTGCAGGAATTGAGAAGTTTTTCATTCACTGGTATCACTTGTAAAACACTTGATTATTGCTGATCGCGAAGAAAATTACAAATTATACGTTCAAACTGTTGAGTTACTGTTTCCAGTCTTTCGTGATTTTGACTGCATCAATTATCTACTATGTGCAACATGGTTAGGAGAGGATAAGGGTGTTAGAAAATGAGTGTCGATACCAGTAGGAAAAATTTATTCAAGGTAAAAATTTGTTCTTAAAAAAAATAATGGTAAATTCAATGCTGTAGAGCCAGACATGAAGTTGGAACAAACGATTCAACGGTCATAGAAAAGTGCCGGAGGAATTGCAGGGCAGACGAGAAAAAGTATGTTGTATGAAAGTATTACGAAATTTTAAAGATGTGTTGATGCAATGTGTTTCGTGGTCTTACTTATTCACATTCAATGGATCACTGTGAGAGTGTCCCGCATCATTATCTTCATAGGCATTCGTAGCCAGTATTTTGATGAAAATGTCAAAACATTTGTTGATTTTATGTATCAACATATAAATCTCTATGAGATTTCTGAAACAGTGCAACTTGACAGCTTTCTCACTAAACAACTTGTGAATGGTAGTGTCAACATTCGCCCTGTCAATATCATGAATCTTTGATCAGAACAGTACCGCCAGTTTAAACAGAAGGCATTTGTTACAAAAATTGTTTGATATACATTCAAAAGTCAACCTACCAAGCTTCGATGCACACAGTTCTTCACAAAATATCACTTCTAAGCTAATAGGAAAGAATCAACTTTAACAAGGGTAGAGACATGAAAATAGCGAAAGAAAGGGGAGAATGCATTAAAAATATTTTAGCTCATGACTTGTTTACCAACGAACACATTATGTGATGGTGGTTCACCTAAAAGCTAGATATTATCGTTGCACAATTGCAGAAATATGTTGCCAGAATTTCTATTTGGCAAAGTATCCCCTATGAAAACTGCTCTCGTTCTATTTCATGTCGCAAGTCCGCTAAATAAAGAAAACTTTTCGAAAAGTTATCAAGCTATGTTCTGCATGGATCCATTTCTTTGTATGCTCTTTTTATGAACTTCCATGTTGTGTTCGATAGTTATTTGCAGCATTCTGTGAAATAATCTGAAAGGATGGGAATAGTATCAACTACGGGCACAATAAACCTTGCTATAATTGACAGAAAAACAGTAGTACGTATGCAGGTAGAAAATTTCTGGTCTTCAGTATCAAATAAGGAAAATTTACAGTAACTAGCACGCAAGGAAATAGAAGAAATGTCCAAAAATGCTACATTTTCAGCGATTGCTAGCTGTTTAACAGTTAAATGCAGAAGCAATCTGCAATGCTTTTCATAGGAGATTTGAGACAGATCATTGAATAACTTGATTAGAATAACTCATTGGAAGAAGCGGATATACGAATTGTTCCAGACATAGACTGGGCTGATAAAAATGGATCAAAAAGACATTAAATATGCGTCTTAGGCGTCGCCAAAGACGTCGTAGTGCAATAACATACAATGCAAAAACAGATCGTAACCTTTTTTTAAAAGTAACCAATCTTGTATTTTTCGTTTATTGTGTTGTTAAAGAAACATGTATGTGATAAACACGAGTTTAAAATGAGAATTCTGGATTATTTATTAATTTTTGTGCACTTTTTAGTAACCAGAATATTCAACAACAAATGTCAGTGATATCAAATGTCAGGTGATTGTGAAAACAATCAGAGCGGCTTTTATGACATAACTAATACATTAATTGACTTCTTAGACTCCAAAAAGTGCAGCTCAAAATTAGAAGTAAATTTGTAGGTACGCCCGTTGCTAAAAACGTCATGAGCAAGTGAACCAAAATGGCCGCTTTCTTTGAACGCCTGTAAAATTATTTCGCGCAGGATTCAACATGTCTACCCAAGATATTCTCACATTAGAACACCTACAGATCAAGATTCTAAAGAAAAATTCTCTGGACCTAAAAATTTTTACGGGATTACATTGTGGGGACAGGACTAAAACATTTACGCTTTAGGAACCTCGAAATTACTTTAGTGTTTTATTTTAGCTCTAACAAAATACAGAGATAGTACTCCTAGACTGGAGGGTTATAAAATACCTCAGACTGCGCCAAATTTTCAAAAAATTAATCGAAAAACCCATTTAGAATTACAGTGAAACCTGTGCAAGTTGACCACCAGAGTCTTAGCGTCGGGGGGGGGGGGGGCACGTGCCCCCTCAACTTGCTGGAGACTTAACCTTTTGTCCAAAATTATAAAAAAAATAGCACAAAAATCAAAAAGAAATTCTGTTTTTTTCCCTATTTGTGTATGGTTTTAAAAATGTATTCTAGACTATCTTTGTTAATGTTAGGGTGGAAAAGCGGCCTAGGGGCGTTTTTCCCGGCCACTTTTCCAAATTGAAGCTTGAAAAACACAATTTTAGATTTTTTCTCTAATTACGTTAAAGAGGTTGGGGTTTTGGGGGTTCTTTCTCAAAATGTTTTCAAAACTGTTGTTCTGAAAACGCAGTTTTAGACGATATTCGGAGATGTTAAGAAGAGGAGAAATCCGGGGCCTCCTCCCGGAAATTTTTCGAAAATGAACCCTTTAATTATGAACACTTTAAATTAATGAACACTATGCAATTGTGCGCCATTTTTTGATATTGTTATGAGGATCGGAAATTTTTTGAAATAGGATTTTATTTGACTTTGAATGATGTTAGGGATGAGTTTTCGGGAGCTTTACCCCAGTAATTATTCGAAATTAAAGGCCTTAAAAAGAATTTAAGACTATTTTAAATTATATTGGCGAGGGGGGGGGGGGGGGACGGGCAGACGAGTTGACCCGCGCGAAGCATTCGCACTCATTGCAATTATTATTTACACTTCACACGAAACAGAATTTATGCAACACTAATCGATGTTTACACTTATCGAATTGCAAATACTTGAGCTGAGGTAAGTCCAGGTCCACGGAGCAATATGCCATACTAATTATCATTTGAAGTTTATTAATAACATTATTTCATAGATTTTTCATAATACACTTACAATAGTTTCGGACTCAAATTTAATGTTTTCGGTGTGTACTGTAAGGCAAAGTTGTAAATACCTTTACTGATAGATAATATTAATTTATTCTGATGCTTGTATTTATTTTGTACACACTTAAGTTCTCATGTTGTGGCTTCTTTTACACGTGTTGGCTTTCATTTTAGGGAAAACGCAGTTTAATAAACTTTATTTTTGAAAGGAGTTTCAGTTTTTTGACCGAAAATAAAAAAACTTTTTAACGACTGCCTGCGAATGGCTCACCGAGATTTTTTTTTACCAGATGTTTTAACGTACTTAGAGGTACCTGTGCACAAAAATTGGTTAAAATCGAAGGGAGTCTACTTTGATTAAATTTCTGTCAAAGTTACTCCACTTTAGGGTCAAAAAATTAAAAGTAAACCCTCACAGAATTTTTAAAAAAAAAGTTGTACAATTTAAACCCAGTTTAGATTGAAATTTGCATCATACTGAACAAAATAAAAAAAAATCAAAGCTCTGTGATAATTTGTTAATGAGTTATAGCCATTTATACACGTATTTGTGTCAATTAAAATGGCGGCAAAAAATCATCTTGGCATATATTTAAAAGGTCGTACCTTTTCAACCCCTTCATAAATCTCTAAATAATTTATATTTTCATAATCAGCATCAAAAAATCTAGAAGTACACCAAATTTGAACAAAATCGGAGATGGTGGGTGGCATGGCCTGGATGATGACGTCTGCCTGTATTTCATGTAGGTCAAGATCATGCAGCAGACTCTTTAAAATTTGACAAATCATGGGACTTGTACTCAGGGACGTGCACAGAAATTTTGGGGTCCGTCACAAATGACTTTTCTGGCCCCCTTCCATATTATTTACCCCTATATTTCACGCCTAGTTTTAAAAATATTGGGCCCCCTTCAAACTCAGGCCAACAAGTGTCAATTCTCTCCCCTGTGCACGCCCCTGCTTGTACCTTAAAGCATTATTTTTAATATTTAATTTTGTTCCTTTTTTATTCCAATTTGAAGCAAACCTCTTCACATAAATTTGCAAATAAGGTGACTACAACTTCTTACAATTCTTATTAATGGTTATTCTACAGAACTTTTAACTCACAATTTTAAGCATAAAGTAGATTTTTATATGTACTATGTATGCTAACATATATGTAGAGAAATTTACTGAAAAAAAATGAGACAAGGAAAAAAATGTTTTTCAGACTTTAGTCCAATTCTTTTAAATGAAAACCTTAGAAACAAGTACTGTCACATATAGTATAATTTTATATCATTAATTAATGACAACAGTAAAAAACCGACTATCCACAAAAAAAAAAAAAAAAAAAAAAAGAAAATGAAAGGTTTGATTTGCGATATTTTTAACCATATGAAAATCAGTACTCATTTTCAAAAAATAAAATGTTACAAGTCTACAAAAAATTAAAAAGCAAATTTTATTGACATTCATTCATAACAAACAACAGTTTAAAAAAATGGTAGATGCGAAAACGGACTGTTTACGAAAATCAGGAGCACTAAAACCAATATTTTACAAAAATAGAGACTGCAAAAACGAAACTCTTAGCGCTAAAGTATGAAAAACTCACTTTTCTGAGCTTAAACATGTTACCTTTCGTTTTCTTATTATTTACTAACGGTACCCGCCAGTAAATAGTAAGAGCTAGTAAATGTTTCGTCCACCATCTTTTCCCTTAATAATGTACTGATTAGTTTGATAATCCTTAAAGTACTGTTGCCATTGGTACCAAATCGATTTGAACCGAGAAACAATGGACCTAAAATCGTTGCTTTCAAGAAATGAAGGTTTCACTCTCTCTCTCTGTTTTATCTAATCTCAATTGACATGTCACAGTAGGAAATTTCATTACAAAAAGCAGAGCTGGCTTTCTTATTGTTCTTTGGCAACGGGTTAAATATTTATTTCAATTCTCGCTCAACAATGGGTTAAAATAAATATTAATCATTTGGGAGATATAACCATCCAATGTTTAAATTAACTAACAAAAACGTTTCCGATTCGATCCATCGCGCTTCGAAACCATGCTTGCTACAACTTAATTATACACAAAAAATTTGATCGAAATCGGTCCAGCCTTTAAAAGCCTTATGGTGACAAACGTCCGCACAGAAGATTTTTATATATTAAGATGGCTTTTACTAATTTTACTGCGTGTGATTTACTTCTAAGTTTTTTTACTTTTAGAAAATCTGTTGCTTGAATCCACAATATTGAAAATTATCTGCTTTGATCAGGATAATAGTTTAAAAAACTAAAAAAACAAGCTTCTGTAGCAAAATGAACTAAAATGTTAAAAATCTTTGGATGACAAGTATATAAAGTAATTGACCAAACACTTAATTTTACTGTAATAGAAAAAAAGCGTGGGGAGCTGCCTATTTACATTTTTGCATGGATAACAAGTGGAAGAAATTTAAGACAACTGATAAGAAGCCTCCCACGCTTTTTTTCTATTACAGTAAAATTAAGTGTTTGGTCAATTACTTTATATACTTGTCATCTAAAGAATATTTTAAACTTTTTAGTTCATTTTGCTAAAAAAAATGTTTTTTTAATATTTACAACTATTATTTTATAATAGAATGTATCTTAGTATTCTATTGCATTATGTGCATCAGACATTTTGAATGCTTTCTGGTAAATTCATGTGCAAACACTGTTACACTCCGCAGCTCTGATTTGTACCTTGTAAGTAATTCTAATAAGCCACTGGCTATTTGTGCAAAGGAAAGTTTGACCCACAAGCATACAAGTTAAGCTAACAAAAGCGTGTTAACTAGAATAAACTAATAACTCACTGTTAATAAATTAATTTGATTATAGAATATTGCATTGTCATCAGGTCTGAGGTTGCATTCCAAATTTTAAAAGAATCCGATCACAAAAAGTGGTGCACGCTCAATGACTCCCGGAGGTGGACGTCAGCGAAGATCCACGCCTTAGACCGCTCGGCTACGAACGCTCATAAAGTGGTGGAGTGTACTAACAGTAATAAGTCACTAGCTCTTAGTCCAAAGGAGAGTTACTCACAAACATGCAAGTGAAACTAATAAAAGCGTGTTAAAAAGGATTACCTTGATCAAACATTATGCTCTTCCCCTCCATTTTTTTACCTGCTCAGCTGGCAGTTTGCAATCGGTTCTATTTGATTTTTTTTCCTCAATATATACTAGTGCGCCAAATTCCTGTTTTTTTTTATTTTTTTAAACCAACAAACTATTTACAATTTGTTTTGCTCCGGGTGATATGCGCCCCTAGGCCAGGGCCTAAGATGGCCTGATGAGGAATCCGGGCCTGTCCATATAAGAGGTAAACACACTAGCAGTCGCCACAGTGAAGCATATTTTGTGGCTTTTTCAAACTGTGGGCCTACAATATTAATTACCACATTTGAAACTCAATGAGCGTATTATAGCTCTACTCTTCCTTAATCCTCCCATTTGTTAAAAATTCCAAAACGTCATTTTGTTAAAATTTTTTCCCAAACATCCAAAATTTGATCCATTAATGGCCATTGTGCCTGTGCGTGAGTCAGTAGTGGCTATATTGTTCTTTAGAAGTGCCCACCGGGTGGCCACTACAAGACCACACAATAATATTACATTAGAAATGAGGCAGGTTATTATGTCAAGATATTATCGAAAGGAAAATCGAGTTGAATTATGAAAAACCTTCTTGATTCAGTGGTGACTGCAGTACTAGTCAGTATGAAAAACCTTCCTGATTCAGTTGGCCACTCAGTGGTCATTTTTGATTTACCTGACTTTTTTGGCACTAGTAGTGGCCAGCTAAACTGTCAGCCAAGAAAGCAACTATTTCGAGTTAAAAACGTTTCAAACATGATCTTTCATATTTCATAACATGGTTACAGCTCTAAAAATATTATTTTTGAGCATTGTTCTATTCATAATACAACACAATGTTTATATACCTCATTATGGAGAAGTGTTAAAAGACAGCTGAAAAATCATGGGCAATCCAGAAGACCATACTGAATAGCTGTTAACAATTCTCCATGATGCTCTACCTACTCCTCCTTGAACTGTTCACTACAATATAGTCCGAGTTCTACCTCCAGCACATTTGAATAAATTGGGAGACCTGAAAGCTTTATTTTTCAAATATAAACCTTAAAGTGACCACTACTGGTGCGTTTACCTTACATAGCCTTATTGGTGAATTTTTGATAACAAAATTTTTTTTCTAATGTTTTCGCAAAGGTAAAAATTAAATTATAAAAAAGGATTTTTTTCTTACATTTTAGTTGTTATTTCACTAAAATAGTAGTTATTTCACAAAATTGTTTCTTACAACTGATGACAAAATAGTAACTTTTTACTATATGCTGGTCAAAAAAGCCGCCTTTGATTCAAAATAGTCGTCCTGCTGACTAGATTGACATGGCGTTTTGTCAGCCAGGGATGCTACAGGCTACAACTTTGAGCAATTTATTTAAACCTTACTTTAAAAAATAATATGTTCTGCAAAATTTGTCTTTTGTGTAAAAAATCATCACTATTTGTGACCTGTTCTGCATCTTTCAGTCTTATTCTTTCTATGCAGAGCCGGCCTTAAGCCGATTAGAGCAAAAAGACCCAATTGGGCCCCGCGCCAGCAGGGGCGCCCGCTCTAAAAAATCTTTTTTTTCCCTTTCTCCTGAAAATAAATAAGAAAAAAAGAAAAGAAAAGAAAAAGTTCAAATGAACTTTACTGATATTTATCATAATACGCTTAACTGATACTTAATTTGGTAGTATGGAGCTATTTTCAGTTCGATTAATGGATTTAGGGAGAGTTTCTTGTCTATATCCAAGGCCGTACCCACTGTACCCCATTAATTCCGATCTAGAGAAAGGGACTAGGTAGTGTGGAACCAATGGACAAATTTTTAATGATTATCGGCAATTAATACGGTAAGCATTAACGTACAGGTCAAGGGGCCCTATCCCAGGACTGTACTATCTCATGGGCAATGCAAGAATTTACCCAAAGCCCCGAAAGTTTAGGAATTCTCAAAGGTTTTAGTTCAGGAATTCCCATTTTCATTTATTTCACTTAATATATTAACTTTTATTATTATTTTTATTTCTTCATTTTTGTTGAAAAAAAATGCTAAAACTCAGCAGCAATGACAATTTGTCTAATATACAATTAAAACTAAAGTAGGTACGTTTCTAAAAAAATAATAATAAAATGAATAAATAAATAATTGAATAAATAATAAACTTCAAATAGTGCTTGCTTAATACGCGTAAAACATTTCCATAACCATTCTAAAGAGAACAAATTGCCTATTGCTTTCATTCCTCTCCTAACGTTATACATTTAGCCTGGAATTAGGTTTTTAAATCTTCAATGTCTACAAATTTCTAGGGCCAGCCATCAAACCCTGACATTTCTCCTAATGTAAACGAAGGTAACTTAAAATGCTTTTTTAAGACTTCAACTTCAAAAAATTTCAGGAAGAGGCTACCCGAACGCCTATCCTTACCTCAACTTTACCACCAAAGACTAATTACATCACGAAGTTTTCAGTTTCAAAACATTTCTAATCAAGGAAGATTCATAAATTTCACAACACCCTCCTCTTCTCCCATAACATCTCCAAAAGTAGTCTAAAATAGTGTTTTTACGATTTAAATTTCAAAACATTTCCAGTGGAAGGTCTCTGAACACCTCGTTCTAATGACCCTTTTTCTAAGCCTCAGCACAATAGCTTAAAATTTCGCATTTAGAAAATATTACCATGAAAAAACCCTTGAATTCTTCCCTTTCCATGAATAGCCTAAAATTGATTTCATTTTCGAAAAAGATTCCGGGCAGAGTCTCCTCCCTTGTCCTCTATCGTTACCAAACAGGGCTTTAAACTGCGTTTTTACTACATCAATATTGAAAATTTTTTGAAGAGTCGCCGAATCTTCTAACATCACTAATGATAGTTTAAAATAGCACCTTAAATCCTTGAAGTTTGAAAGTTTTCTGTATGCGATCACCAAATTCCCTTTCTTCATCTTCATCAAACATTACCCAATTGGGACTACAATTTCGGGAAAAATTTCTGAGAGAAACGCCCAATTTCTTGTCATTATCAAAATTAGCCCCAACTTATCCTAAATTTGCAAAAGTAATTTGGTAAGTAGAACCCTCCCCCCCCTCCCTTAATTTCACAAAAAAAAATGCCCTGATTTGCGGTTTCAGAGGCCAGCTTTGAAGACTCTTCCGGGGACCGTAGGCGGTTTATCTAACTTCCAACTCCCTCCTCATTTCTGTATGAAAACTGCTCAGAAAAAAAGACTTCAACTTTGAAGAATTTCCAAGAGGAGGTATCCCATTCCCTGCAACTCCGTTCTATTTTCGACATCAACAAAGACAGTCCAAATTTTCTTTTTTAGAACTGGAAAATTTCGGTGAATTTTACTTTTCCGTCAAAGCAATAAATTGCGCACATAGGCGGCTCGTTCATGGGGGAGGGGAGGGAGGAGAAACCGCCCCCTTACTTTTCAGAGTTAAAATTAATGATCTATAGGAAAATGATTTTTTACTGGGTGGATTGATTTATTTCCCTTAAATAAAAACTGAAAATTCCAACTAAATGGACCTTTTCGTGTTATCTAACGATAATTGAACTTGATTTTAAAGTGGGAAGTCTACGGTGACCATTCCGCCCTATTTTGGAGGCCATATTCCACATGTTTTGGAGATTATTTAATCATGTTGAAATCCCGTAATAAAGTCCGATTTTACAAAAAAAAAAAAAAAAAAAAAATCAGCACCAGGGGCACCGTTTCCTAATCCCCACACTTCTTTTGACCCACCACTTTTTTTCGTGCACCAGCCGCCTAGGATAGTGCATAAAGAATTTCAGGGCTACTTATCTTATGTTCCTGTAAAACTAACACATATTTTTGTGGGCATTCATTCATTCATTTCTTAATAAATAAATGAATAAATCAAAACAAAAAGTGATGTAGCAACTTGATGGAAGACGGATAATTGCAGTAGTTTCGAATAATTGCCCGCCGCGGAAAAATCAATGCTATTTCTCAAATTTGTAATCATTCTATAAAGGGCAGGGTTGGCCGAATTGGACCCAATTGGGTTGGACCCAATGGGTTTTTTTGAAAAAACCCATTTAAAAAAACCGATTATTTAGCCCACTTTTGGGTTTTTTAAAATTTTCTGAGTTTTTTTTTTTTAAATAATTAATTTAAATACTTTCACAATTTAAACTTGCGCTAGTGGTCATAAAATGTTTTTGTTCTAGCAATTAAGTGGATTAGGTACTCAAGTGCCAATAGCTAGTACAAAAATTAATTCCATGCATTCAATTATTTGTCTGAGAATATTTTATGAATAAAAAGGCCTCGCAAAACTGCATCGCCGACGTCTTTTTTTGTTCTCGCGCCGCCACTGTCTGAAAAACGCCTAAAAAAATGTGTTTTTAGGACATCAATTTTCCAATATTGCTCCAACCGAACAACTAAAAAGTATTTTAAATTAAATACGTAGGGACGAGAGTTAAGGAGAGAAACATGTTGAAGACCCTTCTTTTCAGAGTGACTGAAAAAAAGATGGGAGGTGGGGCACAGTTTGTAGAATTAGAATTATCCTAGTCTAGTTTTATATACATATATTATTGTAACAAAGTTTTATTTACATTTCGCGGCACCATTCTCCTATTCCTGCGGCACCCAGTTCCGAAATCCGATATAACATATTATAATTATTATTATTCCTATCATTATTTATTTATTCTTTTATTTATTTATTTGTAGCTAAAGGTTCGGAAATTAGTTGTCAGCAAACTAAAACCAAATAATTAGTGCCTTTATTTAATTACTTCATTTTACAAAAAAGGAAGTATTGTATTCGCAAAAAGATTTTCATCCAAAAATCGGCGTTAATTTCCATTTTGCTCACCCCCAAATGAATGTTGAGTTTTTTTTTTTTTCGACCCGACCACACGTGGATAAATGCCTAGGGACGTACAGCCACCCGAAATATCCATTTTGACGATCCCCGAGTTAATTACAACGAGTTTTCATGTGACATGTGTATGTACGTATGTATGTCGCATAACTCAAGAACGTAATGTCCTAGAAAGTTAAGATTTGGTACGTAGACTCCTAGTGGGGGGTCTAGTTGACCACCTTCCTTTTGGTTGCATTTGGATGCTCCAAAAGGGGTCTTTTGCCCCTTTTTTATGGGAAATCATTGTTAATTTCGATGGTGTTATAATTTGGGGGACACATGGCGATATATCGCCGGTCATTTGGTCGCCAAGTTTTGTCATCAACTTGGCGACAAATTTGGCGATTTTATTTATTTATTCATTTATTTATTTTTTTAAATCTGAATTCAATTTGGCCACTGCTGGTGATATTTAGAGAGTAGACTATTGAATCATATTAAAACTACCAATAATGAGAAAATGACATTAAATTGGAGTAAAAGGAAGTCATGTGATATACACATCAGCTCGTTTTTTTCTAGATTTTGGAGGGGGCCCGGGCTCCCTTAGCCCCTCCCTCGTATACGCCCTTGGTATGTGTGTGTAGACATGTGTGTTTGTGTGTTTGTGGGTAGTTGTGTTTATGTGGGTGTGGGAGTATGTGTATGTGGGGGTAGTTGTGTGTATGTGTTTGTGTATGTATGTGTTGGTGTCTGTATGTATGCGTGTGTGTGTAAGTGTTTGTGTGTGTAGGTGTATGTGTGTGTATGTGTGTAGGTGTAGGTGTAAGTGTAGGCAAGTAAGTGACGCAACCTGGAGACGGTTTTCGCTAGAGGAGCAGCATCGTGAGGCGGCCGCCCGCGACGGTGGTGCTGCAGAGGGAGGCGGAGTGAAAATAAAATCATAGGAATTCAAAACCGGTCAAGTGAGAACAATAAGCAATCGTGATTGCTCAAAAAAGCCTTCATTCTCCAGTTCAAAAAATACCACCGTTCAGTTCAGTACGTGCAGGAACAGCGGGACAGGATACTTGAAAACGGGATGTATGGTAACCATGCGTATGATGCTTCGGTTGTGTGAAGCATTGACAGCGTTTCCCCGTCTGATGCTTTCACTGTAATAACACCAATTAATCATTTGCAAGAAATAAAAACCACAAACTAAAAATGTTGAACTGATACTGATACATATTATTTCAAATCATCGATGGTTCTATAGAAGCTCATACCTAAAGGGTCTAGCGTTCCCCCTCTCCTAAACATTTGATAGAAATTCAGTAAAATCAATCCCAACAAAACATAAATGTGAAAAAGAAGCCAAGTTCGGTTGAAATGAGGTGAGGGAAAGACTATGTCACCGACAAAAAAAAGTTCAGATCTAAACAGTTACCAAGTTCTATAGCAGTTCCTCATAGAAGTTGGATTTTCCCATGTTCTTCAATTCATTTAGAAAGCAATTTTTTACTTGCTTTGATAATGGATTTTAAACTTGCGGCTAGTTTTAGTCATAACTATTTTTTTTTCTTTCAAACTTGCCAAGTTTTATATCCAATATCAAAGAAAATAAAAAATTGTTTTCTAAATGAATTGAAGAACATGGGAAAATCCAACTTCTATTAGGAACTGCTATGGAACTTGGTAACTGTTTAGATCTGAACTTTTTTTTGTCGGCGACACCGTCTTTCCTGCACCTCATTTCAACCGATCTTGGCTTCTTTTTCACATTTATGTTTTGTTGGGATACTTATTACTTATTGAAAAGCTAAATCAAAGGTTATGTTCTAATTTAGACAGTTATAAATGCAAAGCGTATATTGCAAATACATAATTTCTTTTTTATTTCCCTGCTGTTACGGTGCACTGGTCTGCGGTTTCTTTTTTTTATTTTTTTTAGAAGTAATGAAGATATTTCGATAACTGGGGACTTGGCGCGATCGCCAATTTTGGGCAATAATCATCTGTTTTCCCATTTATCAGCAAGACCAACGTACATTAGCTCTTGGTCTTTGGCTTCCTCAAATTTTCGACAATTGGGAAAATTTGCCAAGACTCATCTCAAAATCTATATGGAGTTTCTTTATTGTTCGGGCGGATTATCATAACGTAGATCGTAAAATATGCAGAATTGGCGAAAATATTTCTCAATTTGAAATTATTGCTGCCATTTCTGCTCCTCCTGTAAAATTTTGCATTTAACTGAGATATAAAGTTTTATAAAATTTTAAAGCCGGTTTTTTTATTTTAAAGGCTTAGCTGTAGATTTGCAATTTTAATTATTTGCTGGATCATTTTTCATTTTAGTGGAAATTAAAGTATTGTTTCAAGCCCCATTTCGGTTAGAAATTAAAGTGTTAATTTAAATTTCAACAACCATGTTTTGGCAACGTTTGACGAGCCCATTTGTTTTGATTTATTTGGCGAAATATTTTGCAATCGCGCGGTGAAGTGATTACGCCATGATGCTCATAAAAAATAGCGTAGTTTTTTGCTAGTTTAATGTAGTTTTTTGACTTTTTAGATTTTTCCCTTGACATATGCATGAAAATCTATCTTTATGCCCAATTTCAAGTATGTGAGACACTTGGAAGTTCGTAAACATTTTGATGAGTGAGTGGGTGAGTGAGTCAGTGTAAAAAATGACACTTTTCAGATAGTAATAATTCCATAACTATAAGAGGTACATTCATGAAATTTAGGATTATAGGTCTACTACGCAGCTCTATTAGCCATACAAAATTTCAAGAACGTAGATTTAATAGTTTTTGAGAAATGAGCGAGCAAAAAGTAGCTTGAAATGGTTTGTGTAAGATACACACTGGCAGATGTGTCGCCTGATTTCCGAACTTGGCCGACACACTGCCGTGTGTCTAAATAACAATATTGCTCTTGAACCAAAGGCAGGGGAAAATTTTCAGTTCTATTTGTAACAATGCATTTTGTTTTCACAAAGTTCATTGATTTTGATTTTGGTGCTTAGAAACACTATAGTTTGGGGCAAACCTAACCTGGCAGTGCCGTAATGCTGTGATTAGGATCTGCGCAGCCTTTCTAATGATGCCCCGTTCGGTTTGCCCCTACTAAAGAAGAATATGTACAATACACGTAATTTTACCCATTTACTAAAATAAAGAAACAAAAAGAGCTTTAAAAGAAAATGTAAAGTAAAAACATTGCAAAGATACTATGATTAGAAAACTAAAACAAATATAAAAAGAAAAACTTTATTTTGGGTCTTTCCATTTGTATTTTCTAATGTAAGACATTACTTAAATGAGATAGACAAATGACAATTAATCTTTTTCACTTTTAATTGATAAACTTAATAGCGAAATATAAATGTATAAAATTAACTTCAACAGTATTATACTAAGCTGTATAAACAAGCTTCAACACTCAATATTGCAAGACAATTTACGTCATAAACTTTGATCTTTAGTTGTTCAACTCAACATTGAAATATAAAATTAGTTCAAAGAAAATCACATTTCAAGATAATTTACCCATCCTAAACTTTAACTTTTAACTGTTTAACCCAACATCAAAAAGTAAAATTACAGTTAAAAAAAATCACACTTCAAGGGTTTATTCATCATAAAATTGGACCTTTAATTACTCTCACATTTCCAGATAATTTGCCGACTTTAACCTTTGACCTTTAATTGTTCAACTCAAAAGCGAAATGTAAAACTCGTTTTGAAAGAATTTCTTTTCAAGATAATTTATCGACTTTTTTTCTGCCGACTTTACTTTGTTCAACCTATAATAGAAATGTAAAAATAGTTTTCAGAATCACATTTAGAAATAATTTACCTATCATGAACGTTGACTATAATTCATTCAACTTTACAGCGAAATGTAAAATTACAGTTTAAAAAAAAATCATATTTCAAGAACATTTATTTATACATTGTAAACGTTGACATTTAATTTTTCAATTGAACAGCGAAATGAAAAAGTCTATTTTTAAAAAATCAAATTTGATAATCATCCATCATAAAGTTTGATTCATTCCTGCCAATATTCGAAAGAAATAATTTGAATAAAATGAACTGATTATTCGGTAAAAGATCAATATAGTCACTGACTAAAAAGACAGCTGCTTCTTCTTCCGAAATATCCGATGTCGATTCTTGTGGCACATCGAAAGGCTTTGAAAATTCGTCATTATAAAAATCTTCAATATCTTTGATCAAATCAGTTGCTTCATCATTTTCAGGGTCAAATATGTCTTCTTCAATTACGTCGAATTCGCCATATTCGTAAATATCGTCGAAAATGGTTCTTGGAGCTTGGAGTACCTGGCGGAAGAAATCAGTTAAATACTTTTTGCGTTTCGATATAAATACAGAAATCAGCAAACTTTTTTCCCGCTGGTAAATTTATTGCTAATTTATTCAAAGTGGTTTCATTTTTGGACTTTTTGCATTGTGTATGGGTTTTCTTGGAAAATTTATTACTTAACGGTTTTTTCCTGATGGAATTATATAATAAATTTTGTCTCCAGGTGTCATTTTAACTTTTTTTTGTTTTGTATAATTTCTATTTTTTGATATTTATACTATCTCCTGTTCCACCGTGTTGCTTTTCTCGGATGATTTTTCATCCAGAAGTTCACATTTCTTTGCATTGAAAAAGGTGTTCCTTGTAACACCGAAACACGTGTCTGCAATATTTTGCAATTTTTGTGCTTTATGACGTTGGATTACTGATTTTTTAAATTATAGTAGGAAAATTGACATGAAGTTAAGTAACCAAAAGGAGTTTAAGGATGACTAATAATTACCTTTTCAGAACTCCTATTTCGAAAGCTCTAAGAAGAAAGACACTTTTAAACAATTTCTGGATGGTAACCCTTCCCCCCCCCCCCCCCCTCTTGTCTAACATCACCAAAAAAAGCCTTAAAATGTGGTTGTAGGATTTGTGCGTTAAGAATTTCAGCATTCTCCTGCTCCTGCTATCAACAAAAATTGCTTAAAACTGAGTTTTTAAAGCCTAAATTCCGAAAAATACCGGAGAAAGCCCTTAAACCATCTCGATTTCAAAATTTCAAAAAAATTCCAAAGGAGAATCCCACCTACTTCCCTAGCTTCTCAACATTCGGGGGAAAAGGCTCCAAAGCATCACTCTTCACCTAAAGTTAGAACTAAAGATAGCCTGCGTCTTGAAGATTTCAGTTTCTAACATTTTGCAAAGCAAACCTGTATCTCTCCCCCCCCCCCCCCCCCATATAACGTCTCCAGTGATAATCTAAAACCACGGTTTGAAACTTGATTTGACGGTTTGAAACTTGATTTGACGGTTTGAAACTTGAAGTCAGAATTGTTTCTGGGGGAGTTCAGACCCTCATCTCTTTCTCTAATCTTCCCACATAGCTTGAAATTTTGTTTTCAGCTTTAGCATGAGTCTATCTCTCAAACCCTTTCCTCCTAAAGATAAGATAGCCTGAAATTGACTTCAGTATTGAGCACAATTTCAGGAAAGAACCCCTTCCCCTTTCCTCTATTGTTATGAAACAACCAATTTTTATTTATTTATTTATTTTTTAAGGCTGAGATAGCTGAAAGTTTTAGGACCCTAACGCCCTTAAATTTCTTAAGATATCTTAAAATTCACTTCATTTTGAAAAAAGAAAAAAAAAAATCCAGAGAAAACCCAATTCTCCGTTCTCCAAACTTTGCCTAAAATTGTAATTTTTAGGTCAGTTTTGAAACTTTTCTGACCCAACAAAGCTTTTTCTGCTTCCACTAAGAAAGATTAACTATTTGCGTTTTCAGGACTTTAATTGGGAGAAATTTCTGGAAAGCAATCTATCGAAAAAAAATTAGATTTTTAATTTACCTGAGCATTTAGAAAGACTAAATATACATAAAAAGAGAAAGCTAGAGAGAAATTTAAACGGGTTAAAGTACGGAAAGTAGTTTTTTTTTAGGAATTTTTTCTCATGGCGCGGGGCCCCCAGAAGAGCGGGGCCCGTAGCATTTGCTACTTCTGCTCTATGGCTAATCCGGCCCTGGGTGTACGGTTTCATTGATCAATGCTCTAATATGACAAACAAATAACATAACGTTTCGTCGGACTTATATCTCCGTGTGACTCTTACCTGTTCCCAGCAAAAAAACATTTGCATGGACGCCGCTTACGTCCGTCAGGAGAAGATAAAGCAGCATCATAGTAATTTGCGAAAAAAGCTTCCAGGAGTGTTTCCAAAAGTTATATGAACACTGGCAGAAGTACATAGTCCCTCAAAGTGACCCTTTGAAGATGGATCTGCTTCGATAATGTGAACTATTCTGGGTAAAGTTTTATACAACTTGTCCCCGAAATTTTGGATCGTACTATGAACAATCTATATAGGATGTAGTTATGCTTCTCTGTTTTGACTGTTGTATGATGATAGAGAAAGAACAACAGACCAAAAAAAAAAAAGAAAGAAAAAAAAATGGAAGAAAAACAAAGACACTGTTGAAAAACCAACTGATTTGCTTTTTTTAATTGAACATATAACTAAGAGTTCAGCAATATTGTAATAATGTATGGATTATGTACACTATACATAGTTAAAAAACTTTAAATTATGTTGTTCAATCATTCAAAAAATAATAATGAGAATAAAAATATGACACCGTCAACAAATTACACAATTAAAGTGGAAAGATTGCACGTAGACATTTTTTAGTCATCAAATTAAACAAAAAAGGTAACAGATAAATTACAATATTTAATCATAATAGGAATATTTTTATATTTATTTAAAATTTATGAATAGAAAAATTTGTATTTTTCATAAAAGCTATAAGAGTGACACAAATTTTTCTGAAAAAAGAAATAGCCATGAAAAGAGTGAGGTTCTTAAAACGCAGCTACAATGAACAAACTCGATATTTACAACAAGTTGATAATAACTGAATACATATACTACTTGATCTGATGTTTGCACGCATAATATTGAACAATTTGATTGTTTTAAATCTTTTATGAAGCACTACAAACAAGTTCAAATTAAATTTTTCAATTTAACAATAATTTGCTGAAATTTAAAAAATTGCTTAATAGAAAATCCTTGAAACTTTTCTATAACATATTATTGAAAATATGATGAAAACGAAAATAACTTTTCATTGATTTTATAAAAATAGATGAAAATAGTTACTTACAATAGAAAAAAATCGATTGCTATAAATGATGCAAAAAAGATGGCGCATTACGAAATAAAGGTGAAACAAGAATGAGAAATAGACAAAATGACATTTCTTGAGCAAAATAAATAATTGCTAAATATTTAAGAAATGCTTGACGAGGGTGGGGGGGTCAACCGCTGATTTTGGAGTAACTCACAACATTCAACTTCGCTCCCAACTTCGGCCTTTTTTGTTTACTACAGAACCGCTACCATCAACGCCTCGGAAGAGTTTCTGAGTCGACTTCAACACTTCCGAAGAAAAAATTCAAAAGTCCCTTTGATTTCCAAATTATGTCACCATTCAAAACGTCTTTAATCAATTTCTTACATTAATGCTCTAAATTCTTCCTAAACAATAGATTAAGTTTGAAAAAAAAAATCTAATTTTGTGAATGGTGTTAGTTTTAAACAACTCGGAAGTGCAATTAGAGTTTAATTTCAGAAATACAGGAAAGGGGGCACGCAAGTGTTCTAAAAATTACCGTTGGTTCAATGGTAATCTAACAAAATGACACAAAAACCGGTTTCGCCATCTCATATTTGTTTCCTTAGTCTCTAATTCGGCAATATATCACCAAATGATCGTCATTCTGAGACGCTATATTAGTTTCGTATTGAAATAAGTAATTAAGAGCCACAAAAAGAAAAAAAAAAGAGTAAATAGGCTTCTTAGAACACCCGATCGAAAACAAAAAGGGAAGTGCACAACTGGAACGTACGCACTCCCCACATGCGAAATTTTAACCTTCTACAGCTTACCATTTTTGAGTTATGACTTATAAGAGATACATACGAACATCCAGCCGCAAGAAACAACGTAATAATTAAATTGTTTGGTACCTGAATGCAGTATTAAAAACTCTTTCAGGAGTGACTAAAATAGAAATTCATACTGAAATTTAAGGAAACAATTGTATATGAAAACAATAACTCCCTTTACTTTGCATTAAAAAGTAAAACAGCAAAGGTCTTTTTTTTCCCCCCGAAAACATCGCCAATTCCATCGGCTTTTCGATGTTTTTAAGGCCGATGGGCCGATGTTTCCTGCAAGTTAGCATCGGTCGCCGATGTCGATGCCGATGGCTAAATTTTTGAACCATCGGCGCCGATGCATCGGCCAGACCGATGCATCGGTCGAGTCCTACCTAGAGGTTCAAGTAGCCCCACTTTACGGTACCTCTGAGGGTGATGGATAAGGGGTTGCTCGGCTCCTGATTTGGATTAAAACACGGATCTCTCTTCAGGGGCTCATCCAACTGGTTTCATCACGAGTAGTGGTAGGTACGGGAGTTTCTGGAGTTTAGTTTAGCGTAAATATATTTTCAAAAGTTTTACTGGTCCATGGTGTGTACGAAAAATGTTGAGAAACGTAATATGAAAAATTCTTCGATTGGTTTAAAATGTCAATTTTATTTTGCGGCATATTTGGAAAGGATATTGATCTTTCTTTGTTCTTATCAACAATCAACAAAAGAAACGAGAAATAATGCTCACCTGCCCTAAAATGATGCCACATGTGAAGAAGAAGAAAACTAATCGCCAGAACATATTCTTCGCTCAGTAATTAAAACGTGAAGAACCATGGCAGAATTAAATGACCGAAGAGCCATTTGACGGTGCTCCTTGCCAAGATATTTTATGAACTGAAGTTATTTCCTTTCGAAAACGGGAAAGGCACGTGAGTACTCAGACTAATAGTTATCTTTTGTGCACCTGTTGCGTTTTCATTTTCGCAGACGAACTCAAAGCAAACAAATATGAAAACTGACTTAATATTTGGAAACGCTTAATGGTTTTAGTATACTTTGAAATGAAAGGAAGAATAAGCATTAAGTAAAGCACAGGTTTGAGTGTTTTTGAAGGAATTAGAATTGGTTTTTTCCTTTTTACTTCCTTTTACAAAAAAAAGGAAGTATTGTATTCGCGAAAAAATTTTCACTCAAAAATCGGCCTTAATTTCTATTTTTCTCACCTCCGAATGAATGTTGAGTTTTTTTCGACCCGGTCACACGTGGATATATGCCTAGGAACGTACGGACACCAAAAATATCCATTTTGACGATCCCCGAGTTAATTACAACGAATTTTCTCGTGACGTCCGTATGTATCTCGCATAACTCAAAAACGGTATGTCCTAGAACGGCATGTTCGATTGCTTATTGTTCTCATTTGACTGTTTTGAATTCCTATCATTTTATTTTCCCGCCAGCACCCTCTGCCAGCACCACCGTCGCGTCGACCGGCCTCACGATGCTGCTCCTCTTGCGATAACCGTCTCCAGGTTGCGTCCATATCCTACACACACACGCATACACACACACGCCTACACACTCATGCCTGCACACAGACACAAACACATATGCCTACATACACACACACACGAACACTTACACACACACGCGCGTACACATACAGCACTGCATACACAACACGCACACACATGCATATATACACACATACACACGCACCCACACTCATGCGCCTACACAAACACACACGCGCATTCATACACACACACACGCTCGTGATTGCGAAAAACATAATTTGAATTTAAGATGCCGAAAATTCAAATTTATATATATATATATATATATATATATATATATATATATATATATATATATATATATATATATATATATATATATATATATATATATATATATTTTAAATTAAAACTACCTTTTGAAGAGGATTTTTTTATCAAAAATTCTTTATGAAGGGGTGGGGTTTTTTGATCAAAACAGCCCTTTCATATGCATAAGCTACTGTATTAGAATTTTCATTCATGTTAAAACCAATGTCTCTGAGGGATGTTTTCACCCCCAAACACCCCAGGATTTATTCTTTCAGAAATAAAAGAATTGATGCTCAATACTTAATGTAGATGAAAATGCATTGGTTAATATTAATGAAAAAAAACTATTTCTCGTAACAATGTATAATGAAAGCATTCTTTTCTGTGCTTCCGAAAGAAAGAATGAACTTTTGTTGTTTTTTTTTTTTTAGTCATTTATCTCCAAAAGTACTTGCTGCTGCTATTTGCTCACAAGAAGCTGTGAAGAATGCCGAATGCATCTTGAGAAAATCATTATAAGATGTTGATTTTTGACTTCGAGAGAAGTTATGCGACGAGAGTAAAGATGGTTCAGGATGCTCTTGGCTCAAAGGATGAGGGAAAAGGTCAAATAATGATTCAATCGCTACGCACAAATATTGAAAGCGTGCAGGAATTGAGAAGTTTTTCATTCACTGGTATCACTTGTAAAACACTTGATTATTGCTGATCGCGAAGAAAATTACAAATTATACGTTCAAACTGTTGAGTTACTGTTTCCAGTCTTTCGTGATTTTGACTGCATCAATTATCTACTATGTGCAACATGGTTAGGAGAGGATAAGGGTGTTAGAAAATGAGTGTCGATACCAGTAGGAAAAATTTATTCAAGGTAAAAATTTGTTCTTAAAAAAAATAATGGTAAATTCAATGCTGTAGAGCCAGACATGAAGTTGGAACAAACGATTCAACGGTCATAGAAAAGTGCCGGAGGAATTGCAGGGCAGACGAGAAAAAGTATGTTGTATGAAAGTATTACGAAATTTTAAAGATGTGTTGATGCAATGTGTTTCGTGGTCTTACTTATTCACATTCAATGGATCACTGTGAGAGTGTCCCGCATCATTATCTTCATAGGCATTCGTAGCCAGTATTTTGATGAAAATGTCAAAACATTTGTTGATTTTATGTATCAACATATAAATCTCTATGAGATTTCTGAAACAGTGCAACTTGACAGCTTTCTCACTAAACAACTTGTGAATGGTAGTGTCAACATTCGCCCTGTCAATATCATGAATCTTTGATCAGAACAGTACCGCCAGTTTAAACAGAAGGCATTTGTTACAAAAATTGTTTGATATACATTCAAAAGTCAACCTACCAAGCTTCGATGCACACAGTTCTTCACAAAATATCACTTCTAAGCTAATAGGAAAGAATCAACTTTAACAAGGGTAGAGACATGAAAATAGCGAAAGAAAGGGGAGAATGCATTAAAAATATTTTAGCTCATGACTTGTTTACCAACGAACACATTATGTGATGGTGGTTCACCTAAAAGCTAGATATTATCGTTGCACAATTGCAGAAATATGTTGCCAGAATTTCTATTTGGCAAAGTATCCCCTATGAAAACTGCTCTCGTTCTATTTCATGTCGCAAGTCCGCTAAATAAAGAAAACTTTTCGAAAAGTTATCAAGCTATGTTCTGCATGGATCCATTTCTTTGTATGCTCTTTTTATGAACTTCCATGTTGTGTTCGATAGTTATTTGCAGCATTCTGTGAAATAATCTGAAAGGATGGGAATAGTATCAACTACGGGCACAATAAACCTTGCTATAATTGACAGAAAAACAGTAGTACGTATGCAGGTAGAAAATTTCTGGTCTTCAGTATCAAATAAGGAAAATTTACAGTAACTAGCACGCAAGGAAATAGAAGAAATGTCCAAAAATGCTACATTTTCAGCGATTGCTAGCTGTTTAACAGTTAAATGCAGAAGCAATCTGCAATGCTTTTCATAGGAGATTTGAGACAGATCATTGAATAACTTGATTAGAATAACTCATTGGAAGAAGCGGATATACGAATTGTTCCAGACATAGACTGGGCTGATAAAAATGGATCAAAAAGACATTAAATATGCGTCTTAGGCGTCGCCAAAGACGTCGTAGTGCAATAACATACAATGCAAAAACAGATCGTAACCTTTTTTTAAAAGTAACCAATCTTGTATTTTTCGTTTATTGTGTTGTTAAAGAAACATGTATGTGATAAACACGAGTTTAAAATGAGAATTCTGGATTATTTATTAATTTTTGTGCACTTTTTAGTAACCAGAATATTCAACAACAAATGTCAGTGATATCAAATGTCAGGTGATTGTGAAAACAATCAGAGCGGCTTTTATGACATAACTAATACATTAATTGACTTCTTAGACTCCAAAAAGTGCAGCTCAAAATTAGAAGTAAATTTGTAGGTACGCCCGTTGCTAAAAACGTCATGAGCAAGTGAACCAAAATGGCCGCTTTCTTTGAAGGCCTGTAAAATTATTTCGCGCAGGATTCAACATGTCTACCCAAGATATTCTCACATTAGAACACCTACAGATCAAGATTCTAAAGAAAAATTCTCTGGACCTAAAAATTTTTACGGGATTACATTGTGGGGACAGGACTAAAACATTTACGCTTTAGGAACCTCGAAATTACTTTAGTGTTTTATTTTAGCTCTAACAAAATACAGAGATAGTACTCCTAGACTAGAGGGTTATAAAATACCTCAGACTGCGCCAAATTTTCAAAAAATTAATCGAAAAACCCATTTAGAATTACAGTGAAACCTGTGCAAGTTGACCACCAGAGTCTTAGCGTCGGGGGGGGGGGGGGCACGTGCCCCCTCAACTTGCTGGAGACTTAACCTTTTGTCCAAAATTATAAAAAAAATAGCACAAAAATCAAAAAGAAATTCTGTTTTTTTCCCTATTTGTGTATGGTTTTAAAAATGTATTCTAGACTATCTTTGTTAATGTTAGGGTGGAAAAGCGGCCTAGGGGCGTTTTTCCCGGCCACTTTTCCAAATTGAAGCTTGAAAAACACAATTTTAGATTTTTTCTCTAATTACGTTAAAGAGGTTGGGGTTTTGGGGGTTCTTTCTCAAAATGTTTTCAAAACTGTTGTTCTGAAAACGCAGTTTTAGACGATATTCGGAGATGTTAAGAAGAGGAGAAATCCGGGGCCTCCTCCCGGAAATTTTTCGAAAATGAACCCTTTAATTATGAACACTTTAAATTAATGAACACTATGCAATTGTGCGCCATTTTTTGATATTGTTATGAGGATCGGAAATTTTTTGAAATAGGATTTTATTTGACTTTGAATGATGTTAGGGATGAGTTTTCGGGAGCTTTACCCCAGTAATTATTCGAAATTAAAG
Source organism: Uloborus diversus (assembly GCF_026930045.1). NCBI lineage: Eukaryota > Metazoa > Arthropoda > Arachnida > Araneae > Uloboridae > Uloborus > Uloborus diversus. The sequence continues at coordinate 148,189,166 of NC_072737.1, forward strand.
GCCTTAAAAAGAATTTAAGACTATTTTAAATTATATTGGCGAGGGGGGGGGGGGGGGACGGGCAGACGAGTTGACCCGCGCGAAGCATTCGCACTCATTGCAATTATTATTTACACTTCACACGAAACAGAATTTATGCAACACTAATCGATGTTTACACTTATCGAATTGCAAATACTTGAGCTGAGGTAAGTCCAGGTCCACGGAGCAATATGCCATACTAATTATCATTTGAAGTTTATTAATAACATTATTTCATAGATTTTTCATAATACACTTACAATAGTTTCGGACTCAAATTTAATGTTTTCGGTGTGTACTGTAAGGCAAAGTTGTAAATACCTTTACTGATAGATAATATTAATTTATTCTGATGCTTGTATTTATTTTGTACACACTTAAGTTCTCATGTTGTGGCTTCTTTTACACGTGTTGGCTTTCATTTTAGGGAAAACGCAGTTTAATAAACTTTATTTTTGAAAGGAGTTTCAGTTTTTTGACCGAAAATAAAAAAACTTTTTAACGACTGCCTGCGAATGGCTCACCGAGATTTTTTTTTACCAGATGTTTTAACGTACTTAGAGGTACCTGTGCACAAAAATTGGTTAAAATCGAAGGGAGTCTACTTTGATTAAATTTCTGTCAAAGTTACTCCACTTTAGGGTCAAAAAATTAAAAGTAAACCCTCACAGAATTTTTAAAAAAAAAGTTGTACAATTTAAACCCAGTTTAGATTGAAATTTGCATCATACTGAACAAAATAAAAAAAAATCAAAGCTCTGTGATAATTTGTTAATGAGTTATAGCCATTTATACACGTATTTGTGTCAATTAAAATGGCGGCAAAAAATCATCTTGGCATATATTTAAAAGGTCGTACCTTTTCAACCCCTTCATAAATCTCTAAATAATTTATATTTTCATAATCAGCATCAAAAAATCTAGAAGTACACCAAATTTGAACAAAATCGGAGATGGTGGGTGGCATGGCCTGGATGATGACGTCTGCCTGTATTTCATGTAGGTCAAGATCATGCAGCAGACTCTTTAAAATTTGACAAATCATGGGACTTGTACTCAGGGACGTGCACAGAAATTTTGGGGTCCGTCACAAATGACTTTTCTGGCCCCCTTCCATATTATTTACCCCTATATTTCACGCCTAGTTTTAAAAATATTGGGCCCCCTTCAAACTCAGGCCAACAAGTGTCAATTCTCTCCCCTGTGCACGCCCCTGCTTGTACCTTAAAGCATTATTTTTAATATTTAATTTTGTTCCTTTTTTATTCCAATTTGAAGCAAACCTCTTCACATAAATTTGCAAATAAGGTGACTACAACTTCTTACAATTCTTATTAATGGTTATTCTACAGAACTTTTAACTCACAATTTTAAGCATAAAGTAGATTTTTATATGTACTATGTATGCTAACATATATGTAGAGAAATTTACTGAAAAAAAATGAGACAAGGAAAAAAATGTTTTTCAGACTTTAGTCCAATTCTTTTAAATGAAAACCTTAGAAACAAGTACTGTCACATATAGTATAATTTTATATCATTAATTAATGACAACAGTAAAAAACCGACTATCCACAAAAAAAAAAAAAAAAAAAAAAAAGAAAATGAAAGGTTTGATTTGCGATATTTTTAACCATATGAAAATCAGTACTCATTTTCAAAAAATAAAATGTTACAAGTCTACAAAAAATTAAAAAGCAAATTTTATTGACATTCATTCATAACAAACAACAGTTTAAAAAAATGGTAGATGCGAAAACGGACTGTTTACGAAAATCAGGAGCACTAAAACCAATATTTTACAAAAATAGAGACTGCAAAAACGAAACTCTTAGCGCTAAAGTATGAAAAACTCACTTTTCTGAGCTTAAACATGTTACCTTTCGTTTTCTTATTATTTACTAACGGTACCCGCCAGTAAATAGTAAGAGCTAGTAAATGTTTCGTCCACCATCTTTTCCCTTAATAATGTACTGATTAGTTTGATAATCCTTAAAGTACTGTTGCCATTGGTACCAAATCGATTTGAATCGAGAAACAATGGACCTAAAATCGTTGCTTTCAAGAAATGAAGGTTTCACTCTCTCTCTCTGTTTTATCTAATCTCAATTGACATGTCACAGTAGGAAATTTCATTACAAAAAGCAGAGCTGGCTTTCTTATTGTTCTTTGGCAACGGGTTAAATATTTATTTCAATTCTCGCTCAACAATGGGTTAAAATAAATATTAATCATTTGGGAGATATAACCATCCAATGTTTAAATTAACTAACAAAAACGTTTCCGATTCGATCCATCGCGCTTCGAAACCATGCTTGCTACAACTTAATTATACACAAAAAATTTGATCGAAATCGGTCCAGCCTTTAAAAGCCTTATGGTGACAAACGTCCGCACAGAAGATTTTTATATATTAAGATGGCTTTTACTAATTTTACTGCGTGTGATTTACTTCTAAGTTTTTTTACTTTTAGAAAATCTGTTGCTTGAATCCACAATATTGAAAATTATCTGCTTTGATCAGGATAATAGTTTAAAAAAACTAAAAAAACAAGCTTCTGTAGCAAAATGAACTAAAATGTTAAAAATCTTTGGATGACAAGTATATAAAGTAATTGACCAAACACTTAATTTTA